>NC_080561.1:7775000-8030000 GCF_030253575.1 Rhododendron vialii | reverse complement strand
ATCTCATTTCCCAACTTACAGACATTTGGATTATTTATTTTTATGAGCAACCTTTTGTTTAGAAATGGGGAATTTTCACGTCAAAGCCTAGCTTTTCTTTTGATTTTGTTCATAAGTTTGGATATTTCCATATATATTAAGAACTTGCTACGTTCATAGGTTGACAAAGAGTGATCCAAATGTCCATATATTTAAGTGCTTGCTTTGTTCATAGGTTGACAAGGATGATCCAAATGCTACAAAGACATTGAGCAGAATAGATGGAATTCAGAAAACTTGCAGGGAGTCGGGAACCCTAACTAAAAGGTCTGTTGAACGTACTAAGTTTCCGTGATGAATGATTATGGTTTCTCAATGTCTGACCTTTTTTTTTTTTTAATTCACCAGGAAATCTTACATAATCAAGAGCGAGCCCAGATACAATTCGACTCTGGTGAGCTTTTGCGCTGATTTTCGTTCCTTGTATCTTGCGTGAAATAATATTTAACTGATGAGGCATTTTGGTCTTATTGCAGATTTTCGTACTTTTCATTATTCTCGCCATACTGTTCGCATACCTATCTGCAAACCGACCAACAGATATGTGTAAGTATTTTTTTTTCACAGGAGAAATTAATTCCTTGTACTGGTAAAAACAATTATCTGGAAAATGAACCTTGTTTGGTTGCTGTTTACTTAGAATGATTTTCAGAATACTTTCCCAATGTTCTAGAAGAAAAAATAGACATAGTTGTCATATCTTATTCAGTTTTGAGCAGAAATGGTTTTCTGAGAGTTCTTAAAATTGGAACTTTAGTGATTGCTTTTCAAAAACTTTTTCCGCCTCATAAGGACAGTCGCAAAACAATCAAGCCAATAAGTTCCGCTTAGTTTCAAGAAAAATGATGACAGGAAATAAAAGACTAAACCAACTAGGGAGGATCTTTCTTGAAATGATCTCTCTTCTTACTATTTTTACAGGAAGAAAACATGATCTAAATCCTAAGGATCCCGTTGCACGACTGTTGAAAATATCGCCATGAAGATGTCACTTCATAGTTTCTGAACGCCATTTAAAACTCCGGGTGGTTGGTTCGCCAAACAGGATGAGTTCAGCCACCTATTATTGTATCGTTTTTGTATTGTTTTTCCTACTTTGTGAACCAGTTTGCAGGAATGCCCCTCTGAAATAATGTAATTGTCACATAGCTATTACTTTGGTGTGAGCTTGTTTTAGATGTCAATTGTTAATTGGAAATCGCAATACTACGTACTTGAAGATGAGAAGCATTTATGAATCAAAGCTATTACCTTGAGCGAAAATCTGATAAGGAGAGGAGCTTTGTGCATCAAAAGACTTTCCTATTTCTGGCAAAGCCAAATGGACCAGAGTCCACAGATACATGTAATGTACCAAGCTTGCATCCAATTTCCTAACCAATTAGCCGAAGGCTGTGTTGGTGCAAAATTCGTTGTAGTCGATGAAAGTGGATAAACAGAGATGCTTCAAGTCATGTTACTATGTCGCTGTCCTTAAGACGATATTCGCCCCCACCAATTCAAGAGAATTCGGTGTGCACCGGGTTACAGCAAAGCCGCCTCCAAGATAAATTGAAGCCCAATCTCCAACTATTGTCTAACTGCGTTATGCACAAACGAAGAGAGACCCGACCATCTTTGGATTTTGCGAGGCCCTTAAGTATAATCGTAGGAGATAATTCTAGAGAGAATTAACTATTAGAATGATTTTGATTTTCTTCATCATTTCAATTGGTAGAACCATTTGCCTTTTATAGGCATAGATTGCAACCGTTGGTCAAAGATTACACCTCTTTGATTAAATGCAATAATCATATCTATTTATAATAGTCATGTCTATTTATTCTACCCCAATGGTCACACTTTTTGGTCTGGTAATGTCTATTCATTTAACCTGAATAGACACACCTTTTGTGCTCAAATCCAATATTCACGTCTATTCATTTAACCTGAATAGTCACGCCTCTTGGATTAAAACCATTCACCAATATTTACATTTAATATTCATTAAATATTTTGGAAATGTTCCAACAGGCCGGGTCACCGAAGCCTTTGTGTACTAATTTCTCTCCCTTCCAATGCTTCCATGTATATACATAGCCAATTGAACCAAGTGAGAATCTCTAGACACGGGACATGGGACAGACATACAATGAGTACAAAGAATTTGGTGTCATAAACAGAAGCCCCAAGAGGGTGGGATCTACGCAACATGGTGTGGAGAGAGAGAGAGAGAGAGAGAGAGAGAGAGCTCTTTTCTCACTTTACATTGAGTATCCATTTCCCTCCTTTTCCTACTAGGATTGTACCAAACCAAGTAAAAAGCACTGCAACCCAGTAGGAAACATCAAAGCACATACATTTTTTGAACGAAACAGAGAGAACCCATGAGAAATCTGGTTTGAATTCTCTCTATCCTTACGGGACTAGAAAATATAGTTCGTGTTAATTTTCTTTTTCCAAATCTTGTTAAATCTCGGTATCACCATTGTGGCGACATCTGACATATCAATAATATAGCGAGCAAAATAAAAAACTTCAGGTTTGAGATGCTCAAAAGCCTTTCATATTAACACCCAGAATTCAAAATTTTATGAGGGAATAATTAAAGGACTGAGAATCCCAAAAATAACATTTAAAAAAGACACAAACGGTGCGGCTAGGGATCAAACTTCCATCTTCCCATGTGGTACCACAAAGCCAGACACATTCTCATTCAACTGCAAGATATGAACCATGCTGTTCAGATGCAAACACGACCATTCACAGTAAGGAGTAGATGCTTCAATTCGAAATCAACAAAAATATATCTGGCATAACAGTTCTAAACATTAATCCAAGATCTAGGAAACTCTAGTCGCGATATTCAAGTTACGATTTTGACAATTTTACGACAAACCAAACAAGCCTGCAGTTATTGTAATCACCAAATAACCAAATGTCACCTTCAATTGAAAAAGCTTCATAATAATAGTTTCAGCCATCAATATCTCCTGGGAAAGCGATCCATAAACCTCCCGGAGGGGTAGCGATCCATGAACCTACCAGAGGGACACTCGTAAGCAATGTGTCCTCTTCCCCCACAATTGTGACAGATCATCAAAGGGCCAGGACAATCCCGGCTCATATGACCCGGTTGATGGCAACTCCGGCATATAATGTCTCTATAACCACCACCACCACCACCACGTGCTCCGCCACCTCTCTCCTCGATTTCATTGGCCTTTGGGCATGCTCTTGCCAGGTGGCCAACCACATTACACAAGTTGCAAACAGGTTCGTTGGAGCAATCGCGTGCAAGGTGACCTGTCTTCCTACAGTTCTTGCACGCCTTTTCGTTAGTACATTCCGCCAGAATGTGGCCTTGCTTGAAGCAGTTGTTGCACAGCCTCAGGTCGCCAGGTGGCATTGGGGGAGTTGAACAGTCTCTTGCGTGGTGACCCGCCTTACCACAGGTGTGGCAGATGCCCTCATTTGGACAGCTGCCGGCCATGTGACCAGGCTCTCGGCAGTTCCAACAGAGTGATTTTGTGGAGCATTCGGATGCAATATGCCTGTGGTTTGCAATGCATGGTTAACACGGACTTCATAGTATAAAATTGATAATTTCAACAACAATGAGTCAATTCACCAAGCTCTAACCAATTGCCAGCTCAAGGCAGCAATCAAACTCAACAGCAAATGATTTAAGAGGCATATCAAACTTCCTGGATACATTAGGCTTACACTCTTATAGTCGAAATCAACGTAGAAGTAGCCAAACATATGACGCGTGCCTAGTGAAGAAAACTAACAAGTTGACTGTCGACTACCCAGGAAAGGAATATGATGAGATACACGAGTGCGCCCATTTACATACTCCAAATCATGCCACAAGCTGTACAGTTACTCTAAGTACTAATCAAAAAGTAAAAAGTTTAAGCCACTGTACGACAGCACGTTTTTGATACGTAGGAATTGCCAACATAACCAGGGGTGATTGAACTAAGGCCCTTAAGGCAACAAAAACAACGAGAGCCAAGGGTGAATTTAGTGCAAGGAGTAACCAGATTTTTCAAAAGCCACATAGTAGAACTGCTACACACACAAAACCAACAAAAACTAGGAAATTCATTACAAGGCAATGATAAAATAGGAAATGCATATCTAGAAAATACAACTTTGCAACTAGTACTGGACAGATAACCATTGGATTACCAAAGAGTAGTACATAGGAGGAATCTTACCCTGGCAGACCACAATTGTGACAAATTGCCACATTCGGGCATTCTCTGGCATAATGACCTGGCCGTTTGCAGTTCTTGCAGAGATTGTTCTGGCTGGAATGGATCAGACAACAATTGTTACTCCAGAGAAATCAATAGGTATCACAAAACCTTACATCTCAAGAACGAAAAATTTGCAAACTAGTTAGGATGTGATTCTCCAGATACTGCAGAACATAGGTTTTAAAAACTTCCTGTCTAGGTCTGTCTGTCCTTCCTTCTCCGTGGGCTCTGGGTGAATCTCACTCTTGGAAGAGGGTAATAAGCAGTAGCGCGTAAGGCCCAACTCCAGTATGATGGAAGCAGAATAAAAGAAACATTTTTTCCCTTACAGCATGTGACAAGTGAAGATAAGGGACAATCATAGGATGAGAACACCATCTACTTAACAACAGCCCAAACCCCCTCCCAATGGGACAAATTTAGTACCACGACTGCCAGCACTGTATGAGCGAGACGATCAATTTGGTAAAAGATTCAGGTGCAATACCATGACTAAGGGATTCAAGATCCAGATTGATAGTGCAAAACATTAAGATATCTAAACACTAGGATATCCAACCAAGACAATACCACACACGCATTCCCAGTTGGTTTCTATTCGGTTGAACACTGTTTCGATAAAGGATGAAAGATGTTAACAGCCGTGCAATATCCAGATTGCCTAACAACATAGCATTTAAAGGACTGTCATAGCCACACTATCCCCTTCAAGCATTCTTTCTAAACAAGGCACTCCAGTTACGTATCTAAGCCCAAAACCGAAAGCCAAATAGAAAGGAGCAAATTACGTATCTAAAAGCAACACTAAGAGATTGGCCCTAGCGAACACCACGCAAATTAGGCTCGCATTCCCCAACGAAGAGACTCTAGTTCAAGTCCACCTAACTTAGCGATGAACAAAAGAAGCAAAACTAGGAGACTTCAACTTCAAAGATCCTCACAGACAAAATCATAGAGAAGCGCTTCCCCAACTGGAATATCTATACAAAAATTTAGTCAAATGGACAAAAAGAACAACTAATAAATGATGGAAACCAAGACCACCTGAAACCCCCGCGTTCCCTTCTGTAAGGTGCATCACGGTGGGAATACCGACTAGTACGGATCTTGCGATCCACTGGGCTCCTGCTCCTGCTCCGGCTCCTGCTCCTACTCATGCTGTCTGAACTCATGTTAAACCAGACCAATAGAAACAAGTGTCACCAATCTGCAAAAAAACACCACCCACCACCACCACAGCCGATGCCTCCCTGTCCACAACACAACCACAGCCAACCAAATCCATGAGTCCACAAGAAACCCTACAGTCCTCTTCAGATACAAACACCAGTATCCCAACATTAAAGGACAGACACTTTCAAATACCAAACCACTTCACGTCAATTATTTCACTCTCTTAGCAGCAAGAGATCCCTGAGTTGAAAAGACCCCAGTTTCTCAAATACATCCTTGGTAAGAACTTATCATCCCTTGCTCACAGTTACAGCCCTAAAACAACTATCAAGCTAATACTTATGACTACATAGAACAACATACTTCAACTTCGAGGATATCATCCACCAGATGGAGCCACAACCTATATCAGTACATCCTTCTCCATGCAAAAAAACCATAGAAAACAAAAACAATCATGCAATGAAAGAAGCTTTGGATTACAGAATTCGAGAAAAGCTAAAGAGAGAACTAGATTCAAATATGATGATATAGACAAAAACCAAAATAATGGGAAAAACATGACCTGGTCCACACAACAAGCCCAGTCTTAGTATCAAAATGGAGGATTCAAATTTCTCAACTAAATACTTTCCACAAACTCTGGCAAGAGAAATATTACAGAGTTTATGGATAGAAATGGCACCTCAAAATAAAAGTTTCACCAGCAATCTCCACTCAACACAATCACACCAACTTGGACCCGAACTAGGGTCACGTGCACTCATCGATATGTTCATCAACAACCGCTGTACACACTCAACCACAGTATACTACATAGTACATACTCAGAGCTGAGTACGACATCAATCGTGATGCAATTGTAGAACCTTGGACATCCTGTAGAGTGTAGACACCTCTCAAGATGGGTAACAAGAACCAAAAATCTTTTCATTTTACTGAAGAGAGCAGATTGTCATTGTCCTCCTTGATGGCTGATCAACGTTCTAAAAGTGCTAGGTACTAGTCGGGCGGTTGGCCACCTTCAAGTGATTAATCGATGCATATTAATTAGTAATCGGCGATTAATCGTTAGTTGGACCTAATCGGATAGGCCCTACCAGCGATTAATCGCCGATTAATTCCTTGTTTTATTTAGAACATTGTGCCTGATTACTCAACATGACAAACAAAGCACCTATCTTCCACATATTGGCATATCCCGATTCATGAATCTACCCTCTACAAAGGGAAAAACATAAATGTCCCTGACACTCTGTCAAGAAGCTCAAACACATTGGTTGAGCTGAGTCAATGATCCCGACACTCTGTATCATTACAAGCCTTGCGCCCGGTGGGCTTTACTTTCAAATCATGTTTGTCTATTTAATGCTTCGGCTCTGTTCATTAAAAGGACTCCACATACGTTTGCTTTTCGTTGGATAAATACGACGGATCTGATATATCTATTAGTCTACTTGCTTGTAAAATTGGCCGTAACGTTAGCTGTTGCAATTTCAATTTTGGAAAGATCGCAACAAATGAGTGATTGTTCCACTCACTATATTGTAATTACCTCTTTATCACTTATTAGCATTAAAATAGTTTATTATCCAGTGATTCCAAAACAATAAATGACTCAATTTTAAAAGGCGTCTACATACCTTGTAGCTCTGTAGGTTTTTCTTTCAAATAAAGTTTGTATATATAATGCTGTGGCTTTGTTCATTGAAAGGACTCCACATACCTTTGCTTTTCATTGGATAATAAGACACATCCGATATACCTTTGCTTTTCAGGAAACTCAAACACGTTCTAGCTGAGTCAATGCTCCCGACACTTTGTATCATTACATGCCTCGAGCTCAGTAGGCTTTTCAATGCTTCGGCTTTCGTTCATTAAAAGGACTCCACGCAAATTTGCTTTTTGTTGGATAAATAAAAAAGATCTGATATATCTATTAGTCTACTTGCTTGTCAAATCGGCCATAACTTATCTGTCGCAATTGCAATTTTGGAAAGATCGCAACCGAACGAGTGATTGTTCTGCTGACTATATCGCAAATATCTCTTTACCACTTATTATTAGCATTAAAAAAGGTTATTATTCAGTGATTCCGAGGCATTAAATAGCTTAATTCATAAAGGCATGTCTATCGGTTCAACAACAACAACTTCAGTACATACAAATTCTTTCTTTTTCGGCCTATTTATACGAAATTGGTCTCGGATGGGTTAAGTCGGGGAGGGTTAACTCGCTCGCGATGGGAAACCCTAGTTTAAAACTTCCGGGTAAAATTGTACACAAAATCGATCGCAACCAGTGAATTAAACCACGTGCACGGTATATGTATGTGTAAACGCATTCGATTATTAACACGGAACGATCGTTAGGGCACCACACGAAAACGGATCAAGGTCAATAATCCTCCGATTCAGTCAAGCCAATGAATGCACATACCAAAATACAAGAACGTAGAGAGAGAGAGAGAAGGAGAAACCTGGTATGGCGCCTGGTAATGGAAGTCCTTGATCTTGTGTAGATGCAGAGTAACGAGAGAGAGAGAGAGAGAGAGAGAGTGTGGATAAGGCAGCTGTTGTGTCTAAATCTAGGGTAAAGATAAAAGAGCCCGGCCCCGGTTATACCTGGACGAAGTAACTACTGTTTCGGTTTTTCAAGCAGGGTTGCAAATGAACCGATCATATGGCTCTGTTCGTGTTTTTTTTTTTGGGTGAAAATTGACTTTGTTCGTTAAGATTCAACTCGATTCTTTTAGTAATCAACCGAGCTGAGTTTGAACTCGAATTTTGACCTCAACACTAAAACGCTTGGTTCGCAAAAGTTTGGCTTGTTTTTATATACTCGGCTCGATTAAAGAGGCTTGTTAAGTAAATTAATCAGGTTCGGCTCATTTACAAAACGAGTCGAGTTTCAAGATCGTTTAGTAAACAAGCCGAGCTCAAATATTGCAAAGCTCCGTTCTGCTCAGCTCGTTTATACCCCTTTCGTTTTGTAATCTTTTCTGTATTCTGACAAATTTAAACCATTAATTTTTGAGATGGATGACCAAGATTGAATCACAAAAAGCTTTTCTATAGATGATGAAATGTCTGACCAGCTTCTCTGCAGGGACAAGGAGAGTAGCCAGTGCATTTTAATCACTGCCATTAATTTCAATAATCAATGATCTAAATTTACGAATACTTATCTTATTTGTAGGATACTTTTTATTAAATCTGATTCATTCAAAACGCTTTTGAACGCTACATTCAAACCTACCTTTGCTTTGGAATGCGGATAAGCCGTTTTCTAAAAATTAAACGATACGTGACGGGAGTGGGAGTTGAATGCCAGATTCAAAAATTAGGCTCGTAGACATTGGACAATTGTTAAGGTCGAATGTGTTTATTTATTTATTTGTAGTGTTACAAAATGGGTAAAAAATACTGTACCAACCAAACCTGTGAAGAAGCATTAAAACATAAACCTACGGTGGATCCACAATCATTTTATGCACCCTGAGAAGAATATAAAAATATTATGATTCTACAACACGGACCCTACAACACACTCATATTTATAAGGGTGTGGGCTCCACACTAAATGTGTGCAGTATATGTAGAGTCCACACACTTGTGAGTGTAATTGTGCTATTGACACAGATCTATCATGCACAGATCGTGCACATATCGTTATATGGGGTCTATTAAAGGTCCCACACAAACAATCGATCCTAAACCTAAATGAAAAGTTAGATAATTGGATTGAGCATCTATAAGTATCGGATTGAGCAACTTTTTTGACTTGGGCTCTTGAAAAAATGTTTTAAATTTAATGAATCGCTCGAATTATTTGTGTATCTGTTTACGACAGATTTGTGTGGGCAGACTTATTGTTGTGAATGTGAGTGTGTAAATGGGTGTGGTTATAATATTTTTGATATAATCAAAATCAAAATAAAATAAAATAGGAAAAAAGACTTAGGGTGTGAATATTTATGTGTTATATTTTAATCAATTCGAGTATGATAACATATACTCCGTTGTAGTCTAGTTGGTTAGGATACTCGGCTCTCACCCGAGAGACCCGGGTTCAAGTCCCGGCAACGGAAATTTTTGCCCCCTCTAGATTTTTAATTTGGAAAACGTATGTGCTGTCTCTCTCCTTTCTCATCTCATGAGGTTCTGAATAATTTCTCTCACTATTCCATTTTGGTTGCCTCTCTCGTTATCTTTTAGGTATTAGTAACTTTTTTTCTGTCTTTGGATGAATTTTTGAGTATTTTTTTTGCTGTCTTTGGATGAATTTTTGAGTATTTTTGATGAGTGGAGAGATATAGAAAGAGAAATGAGAATAATGATTGGAAATAAAGGTGATGAGCGGAGAGAGAAACGAAAGTAATGATTGGAAGTAAGAGTAATGAGTGTTTTTTGAGTTAGAATTTTTTTTTTCAAAATGCCAATCCAACAAAGCATTTGTCTGTTTCCACCCTCTGATAATCTATAGCTATCAGGGGTGGCCCAAACTCGTTGAAGGCTTAAAAAAAAATATGAGTGTGAGCCTTTTAAGAGTTCTATTGATGTTAAAACATTTTAAACTGATATATTTTGTTTTTTTATTTGAAATTGGGAAGGTTATTACTCGTGAAATTCTTAGTCTCTAGTGTATAGATTGAATTATAGTAGTATTTTATATATAAAATGTGAATTATAAGAGAGGTTAATCTTATAAACCGACAGGTCTTGACAAAAAGCTCTTTTTTTAGAAGGTCTTTTACCTAAATGAAGCTTCTTCTTTTTTTTAATCAATTGAAATGATTTTTGAAAAGTCAAATATAGTACTATACAAACACACGCATGTATAAAAGTGAGGCATATCCAAATTAGAAGTCCTAGGCGATAGTCTTAATGGCCTAATACTTGGGCCGCCTCTTATAGCTACTCATTTTTTGTCATATTGCATATGACTTACAAAACATACCCTTGGAAGACTTCTGACATTTTTTGTGATGAATGTGAAAATGGAGACTTTGATTTGGTCATTACATGTACATTTAGGCGTTTAGTAATAAGGAGACACAGGGCCTGCTTTGCTGGCGATACAGCCCTTGTTCCGAGCTCAAAAACATGTTCCGAACCATTCACTTTGTAGAGGTCGACGCGTTTAACGGCCCCGACAATGACCAAGTCGATTGGACATCAGTAGCTTAGTAAACAAACCAAAATATGTGTTCTATTAGTATTTGTTATTCATTTACTGCATAAAACGTGGTTCACTTTCTAAGTTACATATGTCCGATCGACTTGATTTTTTTAGAGCTGTTAATCAAGTTGTTAAGGCTGGCACAACAGAGTCCCCGTTTCCTAGTAATGGACACAGGAGCATGCTGTGCCTCGGGTACTTTCGATTACTGTGTTTTCCAAAGCATTCTAACCTGGGTAAATTGCTAGATAAGCAGAAATTTGCATATCCCAAGCGCATACACGATGATGTGATTGATTTGTAAGCCTATCACCCTGAAATAGTAATTGACCTTCCAAACGTCTTTTGTTTCTAAGAATGTCATTGTCGCGTCATTTTGGTAAAAGATTACCCATAAAAGTTTCGAGACAAATAGCCTCATTGTTCTTCCTGTTATTGTGTTCACTGTCTAAACTCAAAGAACTTCAAGCTCATTAACGCTATGCTTCGAAATTAGTTCGAAACTTTAAACAGTCACCCGCCCCATCTCCTAAAACAGAATACGAAGCAAAAAAACGATACTTTTCCCGATATTATTGAGCAAACAACATATCAAGACATGAATACCTTTGTAACACAGGGCAATTGAATCATGAGCCGCGATCACAAAGAGCGTACTACAGGTAGGCAGCGGAATTAATGCATGTAAGACTCGGAAACCACAGGAGGAACTTGTAAGTAGACGTGAATTCGATCACTAAAATACAAATTAAACTCTCGGAGCATTCAGTTTTCCCTAAAATAAAACTACAGGTGCCCATAACCAACTCTTTACAGGATGCCTTCAGGTTCAACTTCACAAAGGTGAGGAGTTCAATTACAAGATTTCAAGGAAATAGCATGAATCGAACAGTGTAAGAAACTGTACTAGCTTTACTTCCAGAAATCCTGATTCCGAAGGCACGAAACATTCCATCTGTTGGCCAGGGATAACAAATTATTTTCTTCTGACCGACTTTCGTTATGCACAGAAAGGACAGCTTAAATATCATGACGACGTGAAACTTCTCTAGGGGGCGAGAACATCTGCATCACATAGTGGGATAAAAAGACTCAATGTTGGAATGAAATGCGCGAGGTCTACGAGTGCAAAACTAATACATGAGCTAATCCGCGAAATGATGGGTTGAGAAACAAAAAACAGCAACACAAGTACAAAAATTAACAAATTAACACCAACGTTTGAAGCAAATGTCAACAAAACTCCAACAATGATATCGTAACAATTATGTATTGTCTCATGCCTTATAGGTTCCTTTGATACCATTTCATCTCTAGTTAACAAAGTGACTCAGAAAAAAATGGGAAATTTACGAGGCTTCTTGACATTGTAACATATCAATCCTTTTGCACCTCAGATATAACCTTAGAACCACATCCCATGCATTTTCCACCTTGCCCTTTCTATTGCGGTGCAAGTATACAGCCTGACATGTTGCCAAAAATCAAAATAGAAATAGTCTACTAGGCACTAGCATTCTTTGGACAGAGCAGCGATGAACAATTTCCAACTGCTAAGCCGAACCAACATGAGGCCACACAAGGTAAAGTTAATACTTAATAACACGTATGCAAGACCATATAAATAATCAACAAGGCAAGAAAAGGAGAAATCAGAAGGTAAACAACAGTAGTACTGTCTTAGAAATAGAATATACCTGAATCACTTTTCAAACTCTCTTTTAAATGGTCCAACAGGAACCACACTTGCAGATTCATGATTGTCCCCGTTTAGACCATCCATCCCTTGTTCCTTAAATATAGAAGCAGTATTATACTAATCAAATCACTAGGCCATTCAATCAAAACTCTAGTGCTCATTTTTCAAGCAAAAAGCCCAATCAAACGGTGAGCACCCAAACGGAATCCTATACCAAAGAAAAATGGAAAAAAGTGGATATTGGAGTAATGTCTACCTGATTATTTGAAGACTGCCCGTGCATACGCTGGGGATTAGAATTTAGATCAATCATTTTAGTGTCCATTTTGCTGCCACCATCCGTATTAGCCACTAACATCAGAACGCTAGACGCTACGTGATTTTGATGGTTCTCAGTCATCCTAGGCTTATGGGGCTGATTTCTCCTCATCTCACCCAGTTCGGCGGGTTGCAAACCTAGCTCATCAATGCGGCTGGGTTTATCCCCTGGGAACTACACGGCACGTCCAAGGATAATCCAAATTACAGGAGGCATTATCACAGTTATACGCAACACCACAAGAAAAACGTGAACAATTATGCAATCACAAACCTCAACACGTTGCCTGAGTACCAGGTATCTTCCGTGGGTTCTTTTACCTCCAACATGTACAATCATATCACATTGCAGGCAAAGGGAACTACCATCTATCTCACAGTAAAAGAAAGCTACATACAAGGAAGAGGAAAAATTGCTGACCTTAATAAAGAATACAATACATAAAAAGTTGAAGCGAAAGTAGACGACATACCTGGTGCATTTTCACATATATCACAGCGGGGAACAACACTAGGCTCAGCAAGCCCAACCCGCACATGCCGACTGGCAAGCTTATTACACATATGTACCTGCAACGCCAACAACTAAAGTCTAAATGATACAACTTCACAGGTTTCAATGGCAAGCAAACCACCATGGAGAACCTTGTGAGGAAAGCAATTGTGAACACTTTGCAAAGAATTTCCTAACACTTGTCAGGGGTGATTAAAAAAATACATGTGAATAAAGCAGCAACAATACCTTCCACAATTAAGCTACTTGCAGTGGAAAATATTTGACAATGATTTGTCAAGGCATAAACCATAACTATCATGCCTTCACACACAAATAGCATTTTGTATTACGTGTTTTGCTATCGATTCCTGAAAAAAAAAAAAAAAAAACGTTATCTAAACTAGTTGTGAGGGGCCCTATGTGTCTCCTGCACCAGACATATGGTACAGCAAAGCCTTTTCATTTCCACCACGAAGTCTCAAATCTCAATTCCATATCCCATTGTGTTTCAATTGAGAACACCAATCTCCCCCTTTTTTCTGCAGGAGCTTGTAGAAGGCATCACACACCGAGACTCTGGAGTTGAGTTGCATGAGATTTCACTCATATCTAAAACACGTAACGAGTATGAGGCGAGTTGAAACAATTGATAAGCCCACAATAGTGTAAATAAATGGGTACACGCTTATACTCGCTTGATTATATTGATATTGCGCGAAATGTGTGTTTTTAGTGTTTACAGGTTAATCATGGAAATAAGGTGTACTTGGAAGCTGTGGATAGCTCCCGGGAATAGCCGAGGTCTTGAGGCACCAAGGAGGTCCCCTCTCAAGTCCAAAAAGTCATTTGAAGAAGCATGAAAGGGCATTTGGGACGACCAAGGATCAAGAGAAAAGGAAAAGGGTTTTGTGTGTTATAGGTACCAATTGATCACTTGAGTTATCTTTGAGAACAATTGAATAACTTAAGTTGTGGATAGGTTGAACCCCTAGACCTCGCCTTTAGTTAAATTTTCTTTTAAATCATTTCTAGTCTAAACTAGCGTTTAGTGATAACCAAAACCAAACAAACTCTAAAGGTCGGCCGTCCTAACGCCAAAACCCTTCGTAAAACAAACCTCCCTCTAGCTCCATTGCATTCCCTGTGGTCGCAAGCACAAGCTTCAAAGCCTAGAACTCAAAATTGATAAGAAAACCCATGGCGTCACCCACATTGAGGATACTTACGGGGAAGAGTATGTAGAGCATAGACTAGGTGGCATTTAAAAAAAGCTAGAACTTAGTAATGGTACTAGGAAGAAGGGCACTTATAATAAGCACTTCCTTTATGAGCTCAAAATCAAGGACGCTCATAATAAGTAATCATGTCCATGACAATCCTCCTCCTCACGCTCCCCGACAAATTTCCAAACGCCCTAATCCTGCACAATCATCAAACCTTCTTTGAAACTCGAACATATGACTGACAAATGATAGACATTGAGTTCTGACTTTGATTAATCACAGAAGACGGCGGCTGGACTAGAATGAAAACAAGGGTCATAACACAATTGGGGGAGTGGGAGGCGCCAAAAGTGGTACTCCCTCAAAATTTAGGAAATAGAACCTGATGGAGGAAATATAACGCTCTGCTACTTAATAGTCATAAATCTTTTTATGAAAATACCAGTCTCAAACCTTCACTTAGAAAGCAAAATTACGAAAGCATTATCAAAGTAGCAGTGAGTAGAGTAGTCAATAGTCACATACTTAAGTATGTACTTATGCATGAATTATATGTCCCAGTGGAAATAGAAATACCCACATTTTCCTCCTTGTTGTGCCTTCATACGAATCATTCTGATTATGGAAGTAATTACTAGCAATAATCAATTACTGATTCATAGACCAGATATTCATCTTACAACCACAGAACATTAATAAAGTTAGTCTCATCAAGCTACCAGCTACCATCTTTAATCTCATGGCAAAATGGGTCTTCCAAGTTTAGGCCGATCCTTGCTATAAATGAATCTTGTTATTTGTACAGATGTGTCTGTGTCTGTGTTTTCCAAACAACATGCAACTAAGACCAAGGAATTGACCTTTGGCAGGACTTTGACAGCAATTGAAAGTGACTCACAGACAGGATGGAGAACTAACAAGAACATGGTTTCAACTAACAAACACAAGCATGAGAAAACATGAATGAACAACAGTATGAATGGACCATAGTAGTCCACATTTAACCGAATGGTAAGACTTGTGATGGAACTTCAAAATTGAGTTGTGTATGCTCGTGCGTGAACACTGAGGGAGAGAAGGCGATTGCAGGCACACCACACAGTGAGACAAAATACATGGACAAAATATATTCCGAAAAAAGTTAAAACAGTTGATGCAACCTGCATCAACTGAAGTAACGTTTGCATACATCCAAGGCAAAAAACCATGAAATGACTTTGCACCAATGGAAAATTTTCCCAACACTTAACCCCAATGGGTTGGCCTTGAGGTCGAGGCCTGAGACTAGGAGGTTTGCTCTGTCCTAATGTCAAGATTCGAAACCTCTCATGTGCTAATGTTATCAACTCTTGTGGGGCCGGTCCATATGGATATGGATTAGTCGAGGTGCGCGTAAGCTGATCTGGAACTTGAGTTATAAACTACTCTCTCCGTCCCAATTTGTTTGTCCAATTTCGACATACGTGCCTTTTTAAAAATTATCTATATCTCACAATCTATAATGTTTTACATAATTTTGAAAACATTATATTTTAAATCTAATTGAGATCTATCAAACAAGATCCATATTATATATAAAAAAAACATTATAAATTGAAACATATAGACAATTTTATAAGAGGTCCCAAATAGTGAAAAGAGACAAACAAATCGCGACAGAGGGAGTAAAAAGTAAAAATAAATAAATCCCAAAACTTGCAAACTAGCTAATTGCTTCTCCACCGCTCCTAGAAATTTGCACCTAAGGAACCAATGTTCTCACTTTCTTCTACCACTATCTTTAAACAGAAACACTAGGAAAAGCCAACACAGTTCATCTTCCAATTCACGACTTCACTACGAACACTTCATAGATCCATTCCAGTTTTACTCAATGAAAAATGTTACCAATACACTGCAAACCATTTACTATATCATCTAAGATAATAACTAGGCCGTATCTACACCTACACTACGGCAAATGTTCTAAAAACTGCTAGGCGCTAGTCAAGCAGAAAGGGGCACCTAGGCGCCGACTAATCAGCAGCCTAGCGCCTAGGCGGGGACTAGGCACCCACTAGTCATGCATAATCTGAGCGTTGGACCACCGCCTAGCGCCTAGGTAGGGACTAGTCGGCCTAGGCGGACGACTTTTACAACACTACACTAAGCCCTCCGCTCGCACACTCAATTCTAGCTCTCACAAATTTTAGTAATTAAGAATAATTTCAAAAGACTCTGGCCCTCGCACTCTTGCTCACACGAGCGCATTATCTTACCTACTAGACAACTACGCTTCATATAAATAAATAAATAAATAAATATAGTATGTATATATATATATATATGTATATACACATACGAGTCAAAGGATTCGATCGAGTTTGGATACCTTCTCGTCGCAGGAATGGCAAAGAGCGGCCTCGTCCGCGGCGCAGAAGAGGATCGCGGCGGCGCTCTCACAGACGTCGCAGAGAGTTCGCATAATTTCAAACTTTTACTCTAACCGTGTGTGTGTGTGTCTCTCTCTCCTTACTCATCTCTCTTCGCCAAATCCATCTTCTAGTGTCCGATTAGATCAGAATTCAGTAGCTTATCGATACAATCGTGCATCCGTATCCTGCTCAGATGTTTGTATAGAGACAAGAATGAGAGAGAGAGAGAGAGAGAGAGAGAGAGAAGTGTTTTGGGGGGTCTTGACTTGTCGTGGGGAGGCACCACAGAGGAGAAAGACCCCTTGGCCACCAACTGCGAAGAGAAGCTTGGAGGAGAGAAAAAGAGGAAAGGTAAACATCACAGGAAAGTAGGAAACGACAGGAAGGGAATATCTGGTGCTCGACGGTGCACACTACTTTAAACGTACCCGCCACGTGTAGCCGCGTCGTGGTCTAGGAATAGAAATTCTCATGAACCAATGGGGAATCCAAAACCAAGTCAACGTACATAGACTCCTCCACTATGTGTGATCACTCACTGTGATGTGTGTGTGGTGCAAGGTTTTGTTTTGTTTTTTAACGAGGTGTTCGGATCAATTTGCACCATGCAAAGTGGGTATAGAGTGGCTGATTTGGTCGTTTGTCTCGACAATCGGTGACTTTGATCCTAATTAAGTAATGGACGGTTCAGATTTGTATGCGTTCAGATTCAATTCGAACCGTCCGTTCCGAAATGAATAGCGAAATCGACCGCTCGATACCGCTTTGCGGAGATGCTGCTCGCCAGGCAAGCACAGTCTTCTCTCCGGCATATTTTGGTTTCTTTGCCCGCGCTCATAAAGTGCCCCTTTTATGAGTGATCAGTGATGTTTCAAGACTCTTCGTTACTCTATATTCATGTTTGAGTCATAGAATTCGTGACGAAACCTACGTTAATGTGCGGTGGAAAAAAAAGTCTCTAAAGATTACGTGACTCTAGCCGAGGAGCTCCTAATAATTTTTCCCCTGTATGTATGGTTTCCAGGTGGTTGGCTATTTGGCGGTGGAAGCTGCTTCGTCTTTGTCTATCAAATCTTTTTCTATTTTATATTTATCCTTTTGTTTTTATGAAATAAAATACACGGGATGTTGTCGTTTCATTACCAAGGAAATTAGTAGGTACTTATCAATATTTTTTAGGGGAAAGCTCCCTCCGACGCTTTAAAGGGAATGGACGGAGCTGTCATGGCCACTGTGAGTTCTTTCGGGGTCTATTTTGATGGTCGAAATTATTTACATTTTAGATCTCGTCGAGAATGTCAAATTTGTTTAAAATCATATTGAGAAAATTGGGTTTCGATCCAATTTGCAGGTTTATTTTGTTCGAGATACATGTTTTCTAAAATCATACTAAAACACATCTAATTGACAAGAATTTTCGAATGATTGACGTTCTCAACGAGATTTAAAAAATGAACAAGTTCAACCATCAAAGCAGAACTGAAAGAGTTCACGTGTAGCCCAATAATATGGTCTAATGTGAATCCTCTTCCTTTCTTTCCCTCTTGAAAAATGAATACCACAGATAATCACGAAAATAGATGATGAGACATAGATTATAACAGATGTTATGATGACAGATAGATTATAACAGATGTTTGAATCTTCAAAGTACATCAATGGTACAACTTTAGCATTCTGCGTTCTTTTAAACTGATAAGTCTGAAACTTATTTCGATATTTTTTACATTTTGTAATTTTTCGGTTAGTTTTCATCCTAATTTTTAGGATTAATCATTCATCTCGACAAGATGGATCGGAAAAGCATAAAAATATAGACCGATATTGAAAAAATTCAAATAAGACGGAACTTAAGCTTCCAAAGATGGTTGATACTTTTTTCATCTTTAGTGAACTTTTTTTTGCTTTTTGTCATAATTTTATACTTTTTAGACTCCTCTCGTCGAGAAGGATGATTAATCAAAAAAAAATCACGCAAATTTAACATAAATTCTGAAAAGACGAACAAAACATACAAAACGAAAAAATTAATTACTCCAAATGAAAGAGAACCAAGCCAATGTTCATCTGAAATTATTCCAGGGGCCCTTCTTTCTTTTCTTTTTCTTTTTCTTTTTTTGATATTTGGGTATCTAGAGACTTTATGCACACTCTCGACTCGTTCTAAAACCTCGAAGTTTTACGATCGGTTTGAAGTTGACGATTAGAAAAAGCTCCAACGTTCTCGAAAATCCTGACACGAAGAAAGAGTCGAATCTGCAAACTCGTGGAGATAAAACGCCTTTAATTCTTGTTATTCTCGAGTCTTCTTACTTAAAGCGGCAGGCAAAAAAGGTTAGTAGATTTTTTTTTGTGAGCACTTTAAAATGATTTTGGCCTCAAGATATGAGATACGAACTCTGGGAAGATCGGTGGATGGTAATGGATTGAGGGTTGCTTTCATTAGGTACGACCCCCTTTCCAAGCTTGTGGCTGCGAATTTTAGTCGGTGAAATCCAACTAAAACCTGGAAAATTTATTTGTTTACGATTTCAAGACCGTTTATTTTTTTTGGAAATGTTAAGAATTCGATTCCAAGGCTTGAATTTGAATTCGAAAATCCAATTTCAAAATTGCTGTGATTTTTGTTCGAAATCCTTGAAAATTTGATTCCAAGGTGTCCTACGAGTGGCTGAGACACTCAACTCAGGGTCCACCGGGAGCACGGGTCCGTACTGAAAGTTGGTAGTTTTAGTTTTACTTGAATCAAACAATTATTGCTCTTTATATAGTTGAGCCAACTAGCTCACACAACTACGCGCCTATAAAAAAAAATATTTTGTTCAATAACTAAAGTCCCACCTCAATATCCAAAGCCATTTAATAGCATTTTAACCTTTTCATCGTTTCCTGAAAAGATATCTCAATTACACATCTATAAATGCTTAATCACATTATCTAATTTTGTGAGATCCCACCCTAGTCCCACATCGGTGGGGAATTAAAAGTAAAAAAGAAGTACATAACATACCACGACTAGTTATTATATAACTTGAGATTAATTTTTTGAACCACGTGGTTAGGCTAAGGATTAGCAGGTCGTGCGAGTTGTTGCAATTTTTTTTGTTGCAAGATCATGTTATTCCATCAAATACTCATCAAAATGAGAATATGGACTTACTTGAATTGTTACAAAAAAATCCAGAATGAACTTTTTAGTTCATCTTGAGATGTGGCTGCACCTTGAGCTTTAGCTCACCAGCCCTGTTACAACTGGCCTCCATACATGTAAACGGGTCGATGGTGTATGGGCCAATTTTGGGTGGGTCTGGGCAATGCCCAATTCATGTTTTGCTGAAATTCACCCATGGAAGCGAATTCATAACTTGCTGGATGGCTCAGGACTTATTTTAATAATTAATATCTGTCAATGACATTTTCAGCATTATCAAATGTTCTCAGCATGTCTATGTCATTGGCCGTCATTTTCCCAAACTTATACTTTGCCAAATCAATATACAGGCCCAAGGCCCATTACCACACGGCCCAACAATTCCAAATATTCTTACCAAAATACTTTGTACTTGCTCGCGGAGAAGACAGTCGTTATTTGCATAAAAAATGCTACACGCGCAATGGTTGTGCATATGGACTTTTACAAGGTGAAATCTTCCAAAAATAAGAGAACGTTTTCAATACAGGAAAACCCGAGAATTATGATTGTAATTAGTTTTGTATATTCAAGAAAATCGCAGGGGTTTACTTAGGGCTATAAATGAACCGAACCATTTATGAATTGTTTGAAGCTCGACTTGGTAAAGATTCGTTCGAGTGCAATTTGGGATATGACAAACCGAACTGAGCCTCAATATGAGCCGAATCTAAACATGAAAACATTTGGCTCGATTAGGCTTACAAACATATATGGTTTGTGCGCAGTCGTGCATATGACGAGAATATTTTCGCATATAACCTTGAACATTCTAAAACTTGGCTCGAAACCTCTCAGGTGCTATCAAGTCCTTTTTGGGACCAATACATGCGGAGTTTTTCGCTCTGACTTCAATTGGGATTCTCCGCAAGTTGGCTGTGAAATTGATTATCCAGGATTATGCAATGTGTACGTAAGCTGGCCCAGATACATAAGTTATTATGAAAAAAAAGTGTGTATATTCAAGTACAATCTCAGGGGCAAACATAATCTATCAATATTGCACCTTGAAACTACATGCTAAAGATTCGATCGTTGAACCTTGAACTGTAGAGACCCGTAATTTAAAATATATATATTGGTTTAATAGATATTGGAAATCGAGGAAAATGTGATTTTATTAAGCTTATGTGAAATTTGTGGAGTTGATTTGATTTGGGGTTTGTATGCTAGAATCGTAATTGGAGGGAGTGCTAATGTAATTTGGTAGGTGTGTGAATATATATAGAGGAGTATGTGTAGGGGATTAAAAATCCCATGTATTTCTCTCTCTCAACTCTCACGTCTCTCTCCATCCCTCTCGGTCTCACTCTCTCTCTCACTCATTCCTCCACCAAAGCTCAAAACCCAAAGAACCCAACCCTCTCTCCATCTTCCTCACGTGCTATTGAGTTCGTAGCTCATCCGGTTCGGCTCGGAGAGGAGTATTTTGGGTGTATTTCAAAGTTTGAGTTCAAGGATTCGCGTGGCCAGATCTCTTTGCGTGTTTGCTCTCCGATTGCGAGGTAGGGATTTCTTGCTCATTCTATGTGTTTATGTGTGATTGTTGTGCTTTGATCGTGCCTTGGACCATTGGGTTTCGTTGTTGTGTTTGTCCTTGAAGTTCTGCAGAATCGCTGCTCGAAACCTCGTGGTATCGATACAGATTAAGAGCTGTATCGATACTATAAACTTATCTTTCTGGTTAGAGAGTGTTGTATCGATACGACTTTGGTGCGTATCGACACCACAGCCTTATCTCCAGTTTTGCTCCTACTGCTCCCTTTTTGATTGTTTTGACCCCCGATCACTTCTAATTCCTTTTGGACACCTCCAAACCTATTTCAAGCATGCTTAATTGAATTCCTTTGGTCTACTTAGGTTATCCTCTTCCCGTTGGCTTTCCGTTGTCAGAGAAAGAGTAGTGTCTTACTAGATAAAAACTTGATCGAAATGTATTTATGGGATTGATGACACTTGAGAGTCATTGTGGCATGAGGTGATGTACGCTATAGGTATGTTAGGTGTTATGACTTGATGTGGTGAACGGTAAGACGAAAGAGCGTATTGCAACAAGGTTATCGAGTATCGTAGGATGTAAGGTATGACGTGGGGCGCTTGGTTGGTCAATAGGGGTTGCCTAGTGGTTCGGAAAAGAATAGGGTAACTCGTATCTTCGTGCTTCGTCTTGATTGATCATCCTAGGTTCCTTTGGCACTCGTTCTATAGATTCTCGTTTAGAACCTAGCCGGTGGTGTGTCGTGGAGTTGTTATGGGTTCGATACGTGACGTAGGGCGTTGTAATAGATTTAAAGGGATAACATGGACTTAAGGTATTTATTAATGTACAATAGGACATGGGTTTGAGTGTGTAATACATTGAATGATGATGAGTGAAAGATTGTGACTTTGGGAAGTGTTGTCATCTTGTATTCGGATTGATAATGTATATGTGTTGTGTGAGTTGTGAATATTGAATTGAGGGTTCTGGAACGCAAGGTGTGGTAATGCGGAGACTCTAGAAGGCTCGCAACGCAAGGTGTGGTAATGTAGAAATCCAGGTGGAGAGAATTCACTGTAACGTAAGGTGTGGTAATACAGTTAAATGTCTCGCTTGATGAAGGGAATTATAATTGATTATAGAAATTCATGTTGTTGTTTGGGCAGTTTATTGCTTGAGTTTGTGACTATTAAAGAAAGAGATAAACAATTGGTTCCATCAAAGTTTTTTAAAAGAAATGACTTTGGTTTTGGAAAAAGGATTTTTATGAAAAATCCTCCGGCATTCCTGAGCGAATCAATGGCTCTGGTATTTGGGCACAAATCAACGGACTCCAGCTATTCAAGCTCGAATCAACGGAGCTTGACCTGTGACGGTTATGAGTTTTCTCTAAACTATTTCGGTAATCAAAAAGAAAAGTTTTATGAAAAGAGGCTTGATGGCAAATGGTATTGAATAATGAGGTTGTTCATGGCATTCATTTGAGTAGTTATAAAATGGTTGAGAAAATCATCGTGATTATTTAGTGTGATATGAGTTTAATGTTGCTTCAAGATGATGTATGAATGGTTAGGGATGTCTTTAGGATGTATAGGATCCCATAGTAGAAACTTGTCGGTTCATTATGGCGCCCTGTTGTATCTCTTGTTCGTTTATTGGAACTCATTCATTTTTTTTATGCATAAATCGTCACATTTTCATATAGATTGTGTAAAGATTTCTCTACTGGGTTAGTGTAGCTCAACCTAATCCTTCTTTTCAGGACAAAATGCTGGACAGTAGCCTGCATACTTTGTGTGCTTGGAAGTGAAAGGCCTTTTGGAAGCTAACTACATTAGTTACTTAAATATCTTTGTAATTGATTTTCTTGAAAAGATGGGTTTGTAACTATTTTTTTTAGAATTTCTTTTTGACTAAATCGTTTGTAACTTAACTACTCATTTGTATTTGTATTTAAGCTTATTTGGGGCCGGAGTGCCAAAATTGTAAACCTTTAAACTTGGGAACTTGTTTGTTTAAGTTAATCAAATGGGAACTCTTTTGGGTACTATTTTTGATATGCGAGGTCCTTTTATTGAAATGAATTGTTTAATTATATTGAAAATCCATGGCGTAACATGAACTATTTGATTTTTTGATAAATATATAAATTGTCTAATTCAACCAATTAAATATGCAATAAGTTTATACTTATGAGGGACAACATTTTTTTGGCTGTGACAACACAGGGAAGAGTCATAATCTCTAATTTATTTTTATTTTTTTGTATCATGACCATAATCTCTAATTGGGAGCGGCTAAACTGAGAGGATTTTTTTATTTTTTATTTTGACAAAAATCCGCTAATCTAATTTTCATTCATTTTGCTAAGATGTAATTATTCTATTTTTGGTTTGGTATTTACTATTTAGGACACTCAATTTACTTATATTTGATTATGTGCCCATGCAAAAAGTTAAGAAATTGCTCACAAAAGGTAAGGTAAAATTATGCAAATCATTTGCTTAAAGAAACGTTTTAGAGATGAATTTATTAATAAATCAAAAAAATTCAAATTTCTACGAGATGTGACAGACAATATGCAAACATTAGCATCGGAACACGCCCTGGTAAAAACGTGTAAGAATCTACAGAAGAATATGCTACATTTGCACATTATCCTTTATGTATGGGTGTTGGTTGTCTTCGGGTTGCCGGCGATCTTTTTTCATATCAAACGGTAGGAGAATTATATTTTGCATTAAATTAAAGAGTTATAATGATGGACACTACATTAATTATGTGAGCTGCAATAACTAAATCAAGCTCTACGCAAAATAGCACAAGAAAAGGCTTCATACAGAGAAGAAGCAAACAAAAATAGAACTTTTTGACTTTCTTGTTTTTCTTTTCAATACAAAATAACCTTGTTTGGTTCTCCTCTCAAAACTTTAATCTCCAAATTCTTTTATCACACTTGACTACTTGTAGTAGTTCATCCACTCTGCTCGACCTCACTCTTTCTAATCACTTTCTTTCTACTTTCCATCACGCTTTGACCACACCCAGAATCACTAGATTACATAGTTATTTGTAGAGATACATGAATCTTACTAAGTGCACAAACTACTAGATGTCTTAGACTCCATACATGAATAATAACGACTCTTGAACTGACAAATGAATCTTCGGCTACATACATGAACCACACTACAATCATGTATCACGTGTCTCCACAACTTCCTAGAATTACCTAAAATCAACTTTATTTTTCCATCATTTTTCTTATCTCAAACTGATCACAACCAACTCTTACACATAGGAGTAAGATTTAATAACCAATTCTTACCTTTGGCAAGAATTTGACCATTGACCTCTCAGCAGAGGAGAGTATACAAGGCGTACGACTAATGGTCCAACGATCTCTTAAGCATTGGGGTCCGGGATTTTACTACATATGCTGGATTGTTTTTCCTTTTTTTTTTTCTTTTTTTCTTTTTTTGTCACCAAAACTAAACTGAAGAGTTAAATCGATTGAATATTTTAGTAAGAATTTCTTTGAATATTTTAGACCCCGTTTGTTTTGAAATTTTGGATTTGGTTTTGTAGGTAATGTGCGTGGAAAAAAATAGAGTAATGATTGAAAATATGGATAATAATTGAAAAGAAATAAAATAATAATTAGAATTTAAAATCCAAAACCCTAAAACGAACATGGTCTTATTAGCGTATACTGTAATTGGTTTCCTTGATTAGGTAGTCAAATTCGCACATAATGGCTTCCACTTTGGGTAAAAACCTTTCAATAGCCACTCAAGGAAAGCAAGGAATTGATTATATGTATTTTCTAAGATTTAATCAAACCAGTCGTAAGTTAATGGGTCATTATTTCCACGACCAACCTCTTAAAAATTTTAAAAATCCTTAATCGAAAATACTAAACTAATGACTAATGAGGGGTTGGTTTAGTGGTTGGACTAAATGCCCTGTGTTCAAGTCCCCGTAGTCCCTCATTGGGGTTAAGCTTTATTCACAAAATTATTCAAAATGCCATGCACTCTCGCTCTCATGCTCGCATTGCGCTCACAACATTTATGTTGAATGAGTAAATGTTGAATGACATAAATGAGAACAAACAAGGAAGAAATTTATTTAGTAACCAGAACAACATTAAGAAATTTATTTAGTAACCAGAACAAACATCTCTCAAGAAACAAACACACAAGAAGAACAAACAACATCACCGAGGACACTCTTTTGACACTCTACTATTACTGCTGCATCATCAATATCAACCACAAGAGTCTAAACTGGTCAGATCCCTCTAGGCCAGTGCACAATGTTGACACAAATCAACAATAGTTGCATCACTGATTACCACAAATAGTTTAATTGTGTTTTGATTTTTGAGTAGAAATTTCTTCAGCAAATATGGGGTGAGATCCTCGTCATAGGCAATCCAGATCCAATCATCTTGATCATCCTGATACTCAATTTCGAATGGCATAAATGTCCAGACGAATAATCTTAAACAATACAAGCAAATATAACACTGTGCATATTTTTTTTTGGGGAGGGGAGAGTAAATTTCACTTACCTCCCCTAAGGTTTCTGACAATTTCAAATCGGCATATATATCATATATTTTTATTTTTAATTGCATAGATCGTATCGGAATACGTATCACATATCTTAAAATACGTTTGTTGGAAGAGTATGAGTCTCTATGTTTAGTTAGACAAGATTTTATGAAAGATAAAGAATACTAAAGACGAGTGGGAAAGGAGAACATTTGTCTTACATTTGAGCTCAAATCTTTTTTTTTTTTTTGATTGGTACAAATGGCTAAAACTCATCCCTATTAATACTACTCAATGGAAGGCTCTAGTATAAAGATACTTTCATACAAGATAAATTTTGAGGTAATCTTAGAATTATACATGTGACTAATTGTCACAACAAATTCTAGGTATTTCACAAGGATATTTTAGAGTTTCTAAAAACTAAATTTTTATTTCTTCTTTAATAATATCTTCCATCTTTTGATTTTTTCAATTGGAGCTTTGTCATTTAGACTTCTAATCCGTTCAATAATTTTAAAATAATTTTTTTAATGGACTTGCGAAAAATCAGCTTAATCTAATACATGCAGGTCATTTTTTCATTCAAATTAAAGTATCTCTTAAAATTATTGAATAATTCGGATTATTCGTACGGAACTCGAAGTGGGCCCCGCATGCCGGGGCGTGCACGGTCAACGCACACCTGTTGGTGTCCAACTGTCCATAGCAGGGTTGGGCCCAAATAATGGAAAATTAGGCAACATACAAGTAGGGTCGGCTCTAGTTTTTTGAGGCCTTAAAGTGAAGATCAAAAATGAAGACTTTTTGTCAGATTATTACAAGGGATGTCAAAGTAGGAGGGATCCCTACGTTTTGTGAATTTTCGGAGGCCTAAAGGCAGCGGTCGCATCTTGAGCTTTAGCTCACGAGCTCTGTTATAGGTGTCCATTTTGGCCCTACTCCATACACGTGTAAACGGGTCGATTGTGTAAGGGCCAACTTTGGGTGCGTCTGGGCAATGCCCAATTCATGTTTTGCAGAAAGTCACCCATGGAAGCCCATTTATAACATGCTTCGCCAAATCAATATACACAGCCCAATCACAGAATTATGAGTGTAAGTTTTTATATTCAAGAGAAAACCGCAGGGGTTTGCTTAGGGGCGGCAAATAAATCAAACCGTTTGTGAATTGTTCGAGACTCAACTTGTTAAAAATTCATTCGAGTTCAATTCGGCGTATTGTTTGAGACTCGACTTGGTAGAGGCTTGTTCGAGTTCAATTCGGGGTATTAAACAAACCGAAGTTAGCCTCAATTTTTAGGCTCGTTTAGTGATGAGACGAATCTCAACGTGAAAATATTCAGCTCGATTAGGCTCGAGAACATGGAGTGCGTGCACGCATATGCATATCATAAGAATTTCGCATATAACCTTGAACATTCCAAAGCTCGGTTCGAAAACTCTCAAATGCTATCAACTTCCTTAGGTTCAGTACATTTAGAGTTTTGCTCTGACTTTAATTGTGACTCTCGCAAGTGGGCGGTGGAATTGGTTACCCAAGATTAGGTAAGGTGCTTGTAAGTTGGTTCAGACACATAAGTTATACATTAAAAAAAGAAAAGAAAGAGTGGCTGTGGGATGGCCGGTGGTGTTGGCGGCAGCTAAGTTCTTTGTTAGGGTTAGGGTGTGTTTTATTGGGGCTTTATTTAATGGGTTTGTCCCATGTTATTTGGGCTTATAGACCTCTTGGGTATTTGAGTTGCATCCCAATTGTTGCTTTAATTAGGCTTAAAGGCCTTTTAAAGGTGTGGGGCTTAATAGTCCCCATGAGTGTTTTTTGATTGGCTTCTTGTCAATTAAGAGATTAGGTCTCGAGTCCTTGGGTACAAGATTATCCCTACATTTAGGAATTTTTGTTCTTAGATTTAAAAGTATGATACCGTAAACCCTTATTCCTTTAATCTTTTTCAAACATTATAAATTTTTTTTTTTGCCGTTCAAAATAAATAAATAAATAAATAAAAAGTGTGTATATCAATCACAATCTTGATAGTGAAATGAACCCAATCCGCAAGTCACCAAAACAGACAAAGGGTATAGTTTTACACTATACACTAGCATCTAGATAGTACACTCTCTTTTTTATACATAAATATAATCACAGAAAAAATCAAAGTTTTTTTTTTTTTTTTGGGTGCCCAGTAGCAAGTTGGTAGAATACCTTCTTAAAAAATAAGCACTTATTTTACATTTTTCAAATTCAAAAATAATGTAAATAAAAAATAATTTTTTGATTTTTTTGCACTGTTCAAAATATCTCAATGAGATCTATCAAACAAAATCCATATTGCTAGAAAAATTATTTACGTAAACACATTATTTTTTAGCTTAAAATTATTTTCTTAAAATATAAGTACTTATTTTCGTTTCTAGAACGGACCATAAGTTGCCAGCCCTTATTAATAAACCCAAAAAAATTCAAATTCCTATAAGATGTGACATGGGTATCACGCTGTGGTAGGCACCCTACCGATCGGCTCCCGAAAATTTCTCCATTGGAATTGTCGTATCCGCCAGCGCTAATTATCTCCATTGTTGCGTCAACCTGCCCTATTAAAAATAGGGTTGGCAATGGGGCGGGTAGAGGGTGGATACTACTATCCTCGAATTTAAATCCATTCCCATCCCCTCCCTGATCTCCACTGGGAAATTATTTTTACCCTTCATCCCCTCCCCCAAACGGGGAACGGGGGTCCCTTGGAGAATCGGGAATCCAACTGGAACTACAGGCAAAATCGATATTCTTAATCCGGTATCCCTCCTGCAACAAGACGCCAAGAACAAACAACACACGGAAAATTCTTTAAAGCTTCGTTTCTTAGTCTCTCAACACGACGCTATTTCATGAGTTTCCGACGTGAATAATATTTATCAGACGTGAACAATATTTATCTGATTAGAACTATCGATTTGAGCTCTTTTTTCTACTAATCTTCTATCCGTGATAAGTGAATTCAATTACTTCTATGTTAATTGACAGTGAGATTTAGTTTCTTTCTTTCTTCCTCACTTATGTATATATAATATTCCTATATAATTTTCATTTATGTATATAACTTATTTATTATATATATATATATACACACACACACACACAAACGGGGCGGGGATGGGACGGGAACAGACTCATACCCATCTCCTACCCGTTCCCCATTTTTAAAAAAAAAATATCTCTATCCCCTACCCGATCCCCGAAAAATCTCCAAATCCCCAATCTATTTGGGGCGGGGCGGGGTGGCCGGAATTGCCATCCCTAATTAAAAATGTGTAAGAATCGCGGATAAAAAAAATAAAAAATACGTGTAAGAATCTAGAGAATATGCTACATTTGCTTATCATCCTCTATGTTTGGGCGTTGGTTATGCTACATTTGCTTTATTATCCTCTATGTTTGGGTGTTGGTATTCTTCATCTTGCCGCCGTTCATTTTTCATATCAAGCGGTAGGAAAATTATGTTTTACATTGATAGAGTTATATTGACGGACGCTATATTAATTATGCGAACTGCAATAACTAAATCAAGTCTAATATAAAATAGGTCAAGAAAAAGTTTCATACAAAAATATAAAAGATTATTAAAAATGAGATTTAAGAATTTGGCAAGAAGTGACAATTGACCTCTGAGTATACAAGGCGTGAGTTCATGTAAAATTTTTTTTTTCATTTTGTGTATTTTGTTTGTCGTTCTTGAAATTTTTTTAAAATAATCATTATATTTTTTTGGATTAATCTCCCGTCTCAACGAGAGGAGTTTGAAAAGTAAAAATTATAACCAAAATAAAAAAAAAAGTTCACTAAAGAAGAAAAATAATCAAACAATAGCTCTCTATTTTTTTGTCTAAAGTGTTGTCTCATTACAAATTTTTCCAACATTGGTCCATATTTTTATAATTTTCCGATTTGTCTCGTCGAGACAAACAATTAACCCTAAACATTATAATGAAAAACTAAACAAAAAGTTACAAAAAGTACCGAAATAAGTTACGGACTTGAGCCCGTTCCAGAACACCTTCTTAAAAAATAAGTACTTATTTCACATTTTTAAACTCAAACATAATATAAATGAAAAATAAATTTTCAATTTTTTTTGCACCATATTAAAGATCTCAATGAGATCTTTCAAATAAGATCTATATTACATATTTTTAGATTTTAATAAGCCCATCATTTTTGAGCTTGAAATTGCCTTATTAAAAAATAAGTACTTATTTCACGTTCCGGAACGGAGCCTAAAGCACTTATTTCACATAGTTTTTTTTTTTTTTGTGAATTTTTATTTTTGTCCTTAATCAAACTTTTTCACATTTGTTATTTTTGCGTCAAACTTTTATGGATTATTAGTTAGTCTTTACGAGAGTAATCAAAAAGGTAAAAATTTATGAATTTTACTCAAACGTTTTGGGAATTATCCAAGATAAAGCCTAAAAATTTCAAAAATTCCCAACTTTTTGGGTTTTATCTTCAATATTTTCAAGAATATCTAGGTAGAAGTCATAATTTTTTACTTTTCCAACTTCACTCAATGAGACAAACTAATAATCCACGAAAATTTGACGCAAAACTAACAATTACAAAAGAAATTAAACAAAGACCAAAAAAAAAAAAAACCCAAAAAGCTAGGTGAAACATGAGCTAAACTGAAGAGTTAAGCCAATTGAATATTTCAGTAAGAACTTCATTGAATACGTGTCTACTGCAATTGTTTTCTTTGATTAGATTAGATTAGATGTAGTCAAATTCGCACATAATGGCTTCCACTTTGGGTAAAAACCTTTCAATAGCCACTCAAGGAAAGCAAGGAATTGATTAGATGTATTTTCTAAGATTTAATCAACAAAGTTGTAGGTTAATGGGTCATTACCTTCTTCTAAAAAACTAGATTGGGGGAAGTTTGTATTTGAATCAAAGATTCCTGCACTGATTCTTTTTTGAAGGGAAAAAAAAAAGAGTAAAGAAATTAACAAGTCAAATAAGGTGAAATTCATTGGTTAGATTTTATATATTCCTTCTCCACGACCAACCTCTTAAAATACTACTCCCTCCGTACTAATTTAATTGTCCTTTTTGGAATTCGTGCTACCTTTTAATTGATTATATCTTGTAATTTTATAATCTTTTATGCGGATTAAAAAACATCGTATTATAGAACAAATTGAGATATATCAAACAACATCCATATTGGATATAAAATTCATTATTAATTTAAAGATATAACTAGTTTTTTTATCCAGTTAGAATAGAACTGAGACAAGTAAATTAGGACAGAGGGAGTACATGAATGAAGGGTTGGTTTAGTGGTTGGACTTGGTTGGACTGAGCCTATGTTAAGTCCACATAACCCATCATTGGGGCTAAATTTTTTAGTCACATAATTCTTCGAAATGTCATGGGCTATTGTTCTCGATTCTCGCATTGCGCTTAATTTCTCTATTTTCGCTCTCGCAGATTATAGTAGTTTGAGATGTGATTCAAAGACGTTTGGATTCTCGCGCTCTCACGCATGCACGCACAAAGATTCACGATCATCACGACTGTAACGAAAGTAAGAGTTGGCTGCTATATGGGCATATGGCCAATCTTCTTGCAGGTTTGACATCGAGATGGAAGGCGATCGGATTTCTCAAATGCAAGGCGATGCTGCTGTTGCTGAAATCGGCCATCACGGTTGGTTCTATCAAAGATTAAACATACTCTTAACATCACTTGCACTTGGAGGGTCCTTAGTTTTGGTTTCGATATAGGTGCGGTCGAGTCCCCAACAAATAATGGTGTGGTGTGATTAATCAATACTCCCCAGCAAAAGTGACGAGGTACCGTACTTGCATCTTCTTCTTTTTTTAGCAAAAAAAAATTACGAGTATAAAATGAGAAGCCTCTTAAAATATTTTAGAAAATCATTAATCTAAATATTCTATTTGCTGGGCGACCATCTCCCAACAATATGTTCCTATTTTGTGAAGCAGAGGTGGTGGTTACGAGTCTATCAAGGTGGTTGCGAAAGAGTGGCGGTGGATGTCTCGGCGATGCTTCTTTTATTTTGTTATTTATTTGAATAATATCCTCTCTTTGGGGGGTTTTGTCTTCATTTTGTAGGACGACGCTCCTATACACTTATAAATTCTTTCTGTTAGAGTGTCCGATCTGTGGATTACCAATATCTCCCGTGAAAATATTTTGATGAATACTAACCTCTTAACTTTTGACAAAAAAGAAGAAGATACTACTAGTACTTTTATATGCATTAATCAACTGGGCAGTTGAATTTAACTGGTTTAGCACCCCCCCCCCCCCCCCCCCAACCTAATTAACCTTTCCAACTTCCAAGCGGTTGGTAAATTATGTTTGGTGGGTGGTGGGGTTGAACCGTTTATGCTCATTATTATGGGCAAGTACTGATTTAGACTTTTAAAAAAAAGTACTAACAAACCATGATTAACAATTAAAGTGGTAATTTACTTTAATTATTACTGCATATCGGAAGGTAAATCCAAAACCTTGAACAACAAAACAAAAGACAGAGCGGCGCACTCGTCAAACCCTGTGTGGATAGGACTATACGAGCAAGGATACGAGCACGACTTTAAAATACAAGTCCAAACACAACTGCGTCCAAGGCTAGATTTAGAGTTGGATCCGGGAGGTGCGTTCCTAGCTAGATTTTCCCTATCCAATGTTTCGGAATTCCATTTGGAAGCGACTCCCTCATCCCATTTTACACATTATAAAATTGTTTGTATTCTTTATTTGAATTCATAATAAAAAAATGAATTGAAATCTTTTGAAAGGTGAAATATTCAAATTTTGTTTTACGTAAAAATACAATACATATTGACTGGATTCGTTTGAGATCCCATCTGAAAGGAAGTCTCACATTGGTGGGCAAACTAAAGTTTGAAGTAATATACAAGAGGACGCGTTGAACTATTGTATAACCTGAGATTAACATTTTGAACCACGTGATTAAGTTAACTCAAAAAAAAAGAAGAAGAAGAAGATGTGGCTCTTAGCCTGTCTGGTCAATGGGTGAGTCTGGGGTTTGAATCTATGGACTATGAAAGGGACTTCGAAATCTTCTTTAGTTGTTAACCTATTAATACCTCTCTAACCCATCACTGATGCATACAATGTTGAGAAAAGAAAAGAAAAATCCGAAAGAACATGGAAAACACTACTATCCTCTGAGCTTGTAGTAAGTGGAACAATTTGTGAACAATGGATTCGCATAAAACAACCTTGTTGCTTGTCTAAGATTATGTTTGGTTCATATGTCTATCTGAGCCGTCTGTTCGGCAATTCAACGGGTCAAATCTCATCTCAGTTCAAATGTTATATGGTGTCGAGATGAGATCCGGACTGTTAGATTGCCGAACGAACGGCTCAGACGGTGCACAACACCGTGCTGGTGCACATATATATTCTCTTAGTTGTACGTATCTGTAGCACATACTAACGTACTTTGGACGACTTTCGTGAGGAGAGTAATGGGAGCAACATGACATGAACCTTATTTTGTTGACTTGTTAATATTATAAACATTTCAAAAGTAGTATCTATTTCTTACGTACCCATTCCTTATTTTGTTGAAAATGTTGATATTATAAACGTTTAATTAGAGCATCCGCAATGTAATAATCAAAAGTGAATAAGCAAAACTTATCATGTCAGCTTTTGATTATTCATTTAGAGGGTTGCTAAAATTAGCAATGTGAAGTCCCACATTGTTACTTTTGATTATTCAAATGTCCAAATTTGATTATTGGTTAAGAGGTTGCTAACTTTGATTATTACAATGTGAGCATTTTTTAAGCAAACATTGTTAGCTTTAGCAATCTTTTGATTTTGATTATTACATTGTGGATGTCTATTGGATACCCATTTTCTTAATTAATTTCCTATTTTAATAGCACTATTGCAAGAAAATCTCTGTGCGTAATCGATCTTGTAATTTGTCGGGTTTAATTGCATATTCCTAAAGAAAATCTTTGTGCGTAATCGATCTTTTAATTGATATAATACTATAAAAGAGTCAGTCTCAGGTGTTATTAAAACCGTAATTTTTAAACTGTTTGCACGAGCGAAAAGCCCTATCTTTATCAAGTCAAACATATTGCAAAACCTTTTTTTGATTCTCAATTCAAACATCGCCAATCTTTCAAAAGGAAACAAAAAGGAGAAAATTTAATTGAGTTATCAATCGTTGATTTGTAGGGTTTAATTGCATACTTCAAGTGTAAACAAAAAAAATATCCATGGTTTGAGCTTATCGGTTCTAGCCCAGATAGCACTTCCTTGATCCTTCCAATTAAAAGTCTTGGATTCAAATCTCGTTATAAGTGAAGTAGCGTTGCACGTACTGATGGTGTATATCTCATGTACCCTTAGGCTTTGTTTGGAAGATGTGAAAATAAAGAGAAAGGTAGAGAAAATTGAAAAAAATTCACTTCCTTTTGTTTGGTTTGAGAGGAGAGTTGAGAGAAAATTTCTTTTTACATCGTTTGACTTTCCTCCGGCCTCCAGATGGCTCCTCCCATCACGGCACAAGGTGGGGTCATGCGAATAATTTCAACCATTTACTTTGTTATCTTTGACCATTTTTTCCCTCTCATAGATGTTTATGCTACTTCTACGGCCTGTTTGGATGGCGGAGAAAGAAGGTGGATTTGTGAGGCGGTCGGATTTGAAGTCCTGGTCTCATTTAAATTCGGTGTTTGGTTGAGTTTTCAAGGGGCCAGAGATAAACACTGTAGCGGATTCAAATCCACCTGAAGGTGGATTTGTGAAGTGGAGGTCAACCTCCAGCATTGGCAAATCCGGGGGTTTTCAGATGGTTTTACCCCTCCAAATCCCCCTATCGAACCAAGGGGATTTCGTTTTTGTTTTCTCAGACGATTTGTTTTTGTTTTTTGAAAACCAGACCAACAGAGAGAGAGAGAGAGAAAAGTACTGTTCGTCGCCTGAGCCGTTGTCGTGACCAGAGTTTTGGATGCAGATTTGGGGGTGGTCTGATTGGATCGCCGAACTCACCATTGTTGTATCCATCATGGCTGGAGTGTTGTACCATCGTCACCGGAGTGTTGTACCCATCATCGTGGGGGCCTCCATCGTTGCCGGAGTGATATCAAATTGGGGCTCCTCGTTCTGAACTTTTGATTGATTAAATTAGGGCTAGAGAGAGGTTGAGCTATGCCGAACCCACTGTCGTTGTACCCATCATGGATGGAGTGTTGTACCATCATCGCCGGAGTGTTGTACCCATCATCGTGGGGCCTCCATCGTTGTTGGAGTGATATCAAATCGGGGCTCCTCGTTCTGAACTTCTAATTGATTAAATTAGGGCTGGAGAGAGGTTGAGATATGCCGAACCCACCGTCGTTGTACCCATATTATGGCTAGAGTGTTGTACCATCATCGCCGAAGTGTTGTACCCATCATCGTGGGCCTCCATCGTTGCCGGAGTGATATCAAATTGGGCCTCCTTGTTCTGAACTTATGATCGATTAAATTAGGGCTGGAAAGAGGTTGAGATGTGCCGAACCCACCGTCGTTGTACCCATATCATGGCTAGAGTGTTGTACCATCATCGCCGAAGTGTTGTACCCATCATCGTGGGCCTCCATCGTTGCCGGAGTGATATCAAATTGGGGCTCCTTGTTCTGAACTTCTGATCGATTAAATTAGGGCTAGAGAGAGGTTGAGACATACACATCTATATTGTATTTATCAAATTAGCTCATAACTGTTACAAATTATAGTTTAAACATTATTAAGATAAAATGAATTTATTTTATCACACAATTAATAGTAATAAATATGTATTTATTCTAATTATAATGAAATTAACCTATATTGTTCATTAAATTAATAAACTGGGAGCAATTAAGTCATTTGATACCTTATCTCATCATATCCACCTTCTAAATCCCCCTTCTCAAAAAACCATCCAAACACCTCATTACAAATTCACCATTCTTAACATATCACCCTTAATTACATATCCAGCTTTTAATCCACCCTCATTCTATATCCACCCAAAACAAATCCTCCATCTAAACAGGCCGCTAAGGAGATGGAGAGACCGCTAAGCGGCATAACGTTGAGGCAAGTCTAAAGAGCATCAACCCTCACACCAAACACTTGCGCTCCTAGCCAGAATCAAACATTCACTGTCCAGTAGAAGAGATGAAAAAGGGCTACAAGCCCGTTGGCTCTCTCTGACATGTTCACAAAATTCACAAGATCACCGGATTTAAATTTCTCTCACTGTCCCCATTTTTATCTGAATGTCACTTTGCCCCTCTTGTTGGAAAGTTGTGACCATCAAAAAAAAAAACTACTCCAAGCCAAGTACCAGAAGGTGGAGGTTCGAGCCCTGGTGTGGGCAAATTTGGAGTCAGGGTTATGGACAATCCCTGCACCCTCAGTGCTAACTTAACACATCTCGCTAACCCTCGCTAACTATATAATATTGGAAAAAAAAATAAAGTACCAGTTTCTCACTTCCGTTGGGAATCCATCTAATGTAATTAACGGAAGTACAGGTTAATTTGCTCTTAATGGATAGAGTTTCAAATATTTCTTTGTCAAATTCTCAAAATTTTCTTTCTACACTCTTTCTTATTTCAAACCGTTATCTACCCGATGCCATTAGCAATTTGGATTTGGATTAACGTGTTGTGCCCAAGAGAGGGATCTAGCGATCCAAAATATTTGACTTTTAGGCTCCATTTGTTTAGACGTAAAATATTTTACCTATTTTTCGGTGTTTGGTTGTGTAAAAAATAAAAAAAATATTTTTTTCATTAATTGAATGAAAATAATTTACCCTAAATCGAGCTGAAAGTTTGTACTTGCATTTGACTTTTAGTGAAAGTCGAGCTGAAAATTGGTGTTTATTTTTTCTGAGCATTTTAGAGGGACTAGAAACCAAAAAGCCTACCCCACCATTCACCGCTCCCCTCACCACTCTCTTCTCACAGTAAAAGAGCGTTTTGGACGGTCCGTATTTTATAAAAATTCTTCCAGGGAAGAGAAAGTTTTTTTTTTATAACTCTGACCATTGATTGCCGAGACAGACGGTAAGATTGAGCGCTGCAGTGACGGGAGCGGTGAAACAGAATTGGGGTGCCTGAGGGGGAAAGCATGCATGCTGGGCCGATCGATCGAAGTCTTTCATGCTCGACAATAGATGGCTCGCATTGCATCTCGACCGAACATATCTTGACCGTCCATTGTTATTCGACAGAGACACAATCTATGCCATCCATTGCCAAGCATGAACGATCCAAATTGGTCCCGACAAGCACGCACCCCGATTTGGTGAAACAGAGCGGGTGGTGGAGATAGACTTTCTGACTAGAAACTGGCCGGGTGAAATGATTGATAGTAGTGTAGTACGGAGTATATCTCACTTGGGTCCCCACTTCCATCTTCATCACTGCGTGGGGTGCTTTGGTAGTTAAAAGAAGGCATCCAACCGACAGAACGGCACGAGCACTCATTTTAATTTTCTCTCACCTGCCTAGGAAAGCTTTCTCTCACTATACTTTTCTCGTTCATATGGGTCCACAAATTTTTCTTACTACTTTATCCCAAGACGGTGATCCATGATTCACGCCATCGGATTGAAAAGGAGTATTCGAAAAAAAGGAATTGGGGCCGGGAAATAGCCATTTGGATTTTCGAATACAGAAAGTCTACAGTTACCGATCGGGAAATCCCGATCGGAATCCCGACGTCCTGCTGGGCACTCTCCGGCCGCCGGATGACTGATCTGATCCATCCAATAATTCTATAAAAAAAAACGAGTGGACACTCGTGAGAATAAATGGCATCCGACGTGTGTAAGTGGCCGATTCAAGCACTCCTTTTTTGGCCGATCCAAACACTCCGTTTTTTGCCGATCCAAACACAAAAATGGAGTGCTTGGATCGGCCACTTACACACGTCGGATGCCGTTTATTATCGAAAGAGCCCACTCGGTTTTTTTTTTAGAATTATTGGACCGATCGGATCGGCCTTCCGGTGGCCGGAGCGTGCCCGGCAGGGCGTTGGAATTCCGATCGAGATTTCCTGATCGGTAACTGTAGACTTACTCTTTGGAATAAGTAGGTGCAGTTGGTGGTGAGCCACTCTCCTAATTTTGGAATCGTTGTTGATGTTGCTGCAATTCGTTATTAATGACATTTCTCTCTGATGATACCTCTCTTTCAACTGCACGTTTGTCGACGGGATAAAACATGAAAGGCTGATGCGATTTCGCACTGATATAATATATCTTTTCGATTGTATATCTTGGGGCCTGATATAATAACACTACCTCCCCTATCCTTGTCCGGAAAATAGCCATTTGGATTTTGGAATAAGTAGGTGCAGTTGGTTGTGAGCGACTCTCTCCTAATTTTGGAGTTGTTGATGTTGCTGCAATTTGTTAGTATTGATGACATTTCTCTCTCTGATGATACCTCTCTTTCAATGTCACGTTCGTCGATGGGATAAAACATGCAAGGCTGATATGATCTCGCGCTGGCTAATATATTCAAACTACTCATATTCGATATGGTGTTTGACACCCGAAAATAGACGGTGGATATAATATTCTTTTCGATTGTATATCTTGGGGCCTGATATAATAACACTACCTCCCCTAAGACCCCTATCCTTGTTAATTTATATCCGTCTTTGTTTTCGGCTTTTTATTATGAAAAGGTCAACTTTTCTTTTAATGTTAGTATATCCAACTACTCAGATCTACCTAGGGTTGCTAATTGAACTGAGCTACTGGAGTTCAAGTTTGTGTTCGTTTGTTAAAAGTTTGTTCAAAATGGGTTTGGTTCATAAACAAAGTCAAGCTTAAACATTTTTTTAAAGCTCGTCAAGGTTTTAAACCGAACTTGAAAAAATTACTATTTGGCTTGTTCGGATTGGCTTGATTAAAGCTTGTTTGAGCTCGTCTCATAACCAATATAAGCTTAAACATATTTTTGAAGCTCGTTAAGTTTTCAAACCAAGTTTGATCAACCACATGCTTGGCTTGTTTATTACCCCTATATTCCCTTCAAAATGAAACAAGCATATACATACATATGCCCTTTTCTATAAATTACTCAAACAAATCTTTTACAACATATATATATATATATATATATATATATATATATATATATATATATATATATTCGCATTTTTATCATATACATATATATATCCCTCACACTATATCCACCGAAACTAAACAACTCCGGTTGGCAAATGGCTTTCAAAGATTTGGCCAAGTGAGTATGAGAAATCAAATAATGTTAGTTATCTATGAGATCGCATGTTCGTATATAGGCCAATGTTTTCATACTCGGGGCCACCAGAGAATTTGCTCGATCAGATTGAAAGGATTTTTTTTTTTTTAAATATGGGGAAAAAACCATTTGAAATAAGTAGGTGCGGTCGGTGGTGAGCCACTCCCCTAATTTTGGAGTTGTTGGTATTTTGCTGCAATTCGTTATAGTAGGAGTAATAACTTTTCAGCATTGTAAGGACCAATTTTATTTGTCCTTTTTTTTTTTTTATAATAAGTACAACTTTATTGTTATTCAACGGTCCAACTAAAAAAAAAAAACTCTCCTAGAAGATAGTTTTGTTAAAATCTAAATTATTAAAAATACTTTTAGACAACTAAAATCACACAGACGACACGCTGCAGTTCAACAACAAACTGCAGAAAAGCCAGATTCTATTCAAAATTGAGAAAGAGGTATTCTTACTTCCCTACCCAATTGTTGGTTTGACTATTTTGCTCTCGTCCAGAAATGAAAGCAATGGCTAAATTTTGTGGGGTTAATTTCTAGAGTTTAACAACATGCGTATAAGTAGGCTCGGCCATTCAATCATTGATAATTTTATTTTTATTTTTCTTTGTGTGTGTTTGCTAAGGCGCAATGAATGATCAGATTTATGGTTTATTGTAATACTAGGGTTTGCCTGTGCCTGAAGGCACGGCGCAACGTGAGATCTAATTAATGGTAATTGTGCAATTAATATTGTTTGAGAGAAAGAGGGAGAGCCGTAGGATTTATAAAGCAAATCAATGGTTATGATTTATAGAGAGATAAGATTTAAAAACCGTTCTCCATTATTATGTAGATTTTTGTTCTACTGTTGCGATTTGAATTTTTTTCCAATTTTCTTTTAATCTTATTTTTTCAAGTTTTTGGTGGAATACAACAATAGTAAATATGACGTGGATCTTCGAGGGTCCTACTTGATTATAGGCAAATGATATTGGCACTCTACTTTTTTATGATGGTACTCTAAATTTTTTCTTTTAGTATAAAAATTATACATAGCAAGGCACATTAAAAAATAAATTTTGAAATGCCATCATAAAAAAGTACAGTGTCAAAATTATTTTCCTTGATCATATAGTAATAAAATATTCAAACGGCGGTATTTACTACTACTATATTGATTACATATGCGGTCTATTTGTTTACTAGGTAGAGTATCGGATTTGACTATATACTTACGTAATCAAATATCTAGTGCTTGGTTAAAATATTTACGGCTCAGATTAGATGTTCTTCGGACATATAATCTCATTACGTAATCAAATATCTAGTGCTTGGTTAAAATATTTACGGCTCAGATTAGATGTTCTTCGGACATATAATCTCATTACGTAATCAAATATCTAGTGCTTGGTTAAAATATTTACGGCTCAGATTAGATGTTCTTCGAACATATAATCTCACAAAGTACGAGATATTTGGAAGTGTGTGATTATTAATCCAGTCACTATTAATTCCATGGAGATTTACATCAGGTGGAATCCTGTATACCTTAATTATTAGTCCCGTTAAATAAATGGGTCCATTAATTAGAAGAATTATGTTTAACTGCGTTATTCAATTACCCCTTTCTCTCTACAAATTTAGTACTGTTAAAAAAAGTAATAAATTCTCTTTTCATTACAGATTTTTACTTAAATGTAATAAAATCTAATGTCATGGGCCCCAAGAGTCGCATTACATACGGGTTCATATATCTCGACAGAAGCTATATTATAGATATGAAATCCCAAGGGAAATGTGAGTCACGTGTTTAGGATAAGAGTTAGCAGGTCAGTTGGCACATGTCATTACAGAAAGGTGGGATTCTATATCTCTCTGTCAAGAACGAGTAGATGTGACTGATTTGCCATTCCCATTTGTTCTTGCGTGGTTTGCATGATGATAAAATAGGAAATGCATGTCATTATCCCACCGAAAACTAACACCGGATTTCTCCCCCCTATCTACCACCCCTATCCTATGCATTCATGTGGGTTAATTAGTGACTTGTACTCTTTATGAGAAAAATCAGAAAAAGTGTAAAATATGAATAAATTTTTTTAAAAAGTTCAAATAAGATGACAAAAGAAATACATTTTCCAAAATTCAATAATAAAAGGGTTTCAAACGATTTTAATATCTAGTGAATTTCCTTCTTCTTTTCGGTCATAGTTTTATACATTTTAAACTAACGTCATTAAGATAAATGGTTAATTCAAAAAACTGAAGCAAATCTAATTAACATTTTAAAACGATGAATATTGAAAACAAAACTCATGCGAAAGGGCTCCTAAATCTCGTGGGGTTAAGCTCTCCTTCTTCCCTTATCCTCCACTGCGAGGTCACAATAATGATTCGAGTCGTTTAGTTGTAGATATTTTGGAAAAGAACATTCGTGTGAAAAACGAATCCGGAGACCTTGTAGTGCATGGTACACTATAGTAACTTATCTTACATGTATACTGATTTAGATCATTGCTAACACTTTTGGATGGCTGGAATACTGCACTACACCCTTGTAGTACACCCCTTCACGATAGGGTTCTCGGATCCATGGTCAATTAGCATGATCAGATAACAATAATTGCATGAATAGTTTGCATTTTGTTTTCCAAAACGGACTGCAAGTATAGTTTCAAACTAAAACGGTTGATTTCATATGAACATTCCATGTACTTATAGCTATCCAACATTTAAGATTTTACGCAAGGGTATTCTTCTACACAATATATAGGAGATGAACGGTTTAGATCATTGTTATATGTCTAATGTGGGGCAAAAATGATGAGTCTTGAGGGTTACGAAGGCTGCAAATGAAAAAGCCGTTCGTGAACTGTTTGAGACTTGACTTGATAAAGACTCGTTCGAGTAATCGAGTTCGATTCGAGTGTTAAATCTTATCATGTTTTTTACAATTTTATATGTGTGTGAACCTACTTATGTAAAAATGAAAATATTATTTGTACTTCCGTACATGCATGAGCGCATCAATATTTATAAAACAAATAAAAAATCAACTCGTAGAGGAACATAGGCAAGCTCGCCTTGAACTCGGCTTATTAAATTTTTCATCGAAACTTAAAAACTTAACAAACAAATTTGAACATTCTAAAATTGAAGCTCAACTCGATTCGATTTGTTTGCACGAAGACAAACCTACGAAAGCGGCTTAACCCAAATCTCGTGGGCTATCGGAAGGAAACGGCTGTTTTGACTGAACAATTTAAAAAAAGTACTGATCAAACAGAGGTAAAATATAAATATGAGGTGTTATTTTGACCAGAAAATCCCCATCACTCTCGTTCCTAACATCCAGGCCGTTCAAATCTTCAAAGCAAAACAAAAGGGCAAAAACGTAACTCAACGATCACTTCGCATATGAAGTTGACGCACCAGCAACTCCCCCTGTCTACGCCGATTTGCAGGACCAGAGAGAGAGAGAGAGAGAGAGAGAGACGGTTCTATCCCATTGGTCTCTGAGTCTCTCTCTGCAAATTTTCACTTTCGTTTCAAAAAAATTACAAAGAGATCGTGTGAGACTACCATTTGGCCGATTCCTACTGTTCCATAGAGGATTATATACTCGCATGCACTTTATTCGACGCGTAAAGGTTTATCATCACTGAGATCTCTCTCTCTCTCTCTCTCCTTTATGGTAAGCTTCAAGTTCACACAAACCCACTTTCTAGAGAGAGAGAGAAACTGGGAAGCTTCAAATTCTTTTTAACCTGAGATTTGTACCCGAGGTTCTCTGTACCGAGATGTATTTTCGTTAAGACTGTGTGAGTTGACGTATTTGGGTCGTTAGATTTATATTGTGCGTTTTTTGTTTTTTATGTTTTAAAATTTTGTGTAATCCAATAACCGAAAATGCACCCTTGGGATTTATGACAGCAATTTTTTTTTGATAAGTAATTTTTTTTTTGGGTAAGTATTATGACAGCAATTTGCTGATACTTAACTCTGATTTTAAACCTCGAGATCGATTTCTAACATTCGTTAAATGCAAAAAATCCCAAGATACGTAATCAAGCGGTTACTTAAATGGTGGAAAATATTTACAGGTCTGCGTATCTATTTGTTTTACATTTCTGTCGTTTACTCCAGGAGATTTAACGGTTACATTTGTGTTTTTTTTTTTTCAGGAGAAGTTTCTGACCATGAAAGAGACAGACAAGGTAAACCCTCTCTTAAGTCTTAACAATCCTCAAGATGAATATGTATAATATAGACATTTTTTTGCAATTACTCAACCACCTAGGTCAGCTAAAGCGCTCCTCGACTAATCGCGATGAGTCGTTGGTGATGACAAATCCTACTGTCCACGAGCGGGGTCCAATTAAAGCCGGGACAGCGTACGTGTACCGATATAGTATAAATATGGATACATGTATGAGCTATGAATGTGACGGGGACCACAATCTCTGAAAAATTCCAAGCTTCACCGGCCCATTAAAATATTTCCTACAAAGCACCGTTACTTGGCATTCAAGCGTAGTTGGTCCCCATCGTAATGGAAAGCAATCAGTTGTGTTCTGACCTTCAATTGAAGCTTTTAGGGTTTGTTTGCTGAAAGCTTTGAACCAAAGATTAAGCAAAAGTAGCTTCAACTCAACTAACCCATGATTTGTATTTGGGGTTTACTTTCATTGGTTATTTAGTGATCCATAATCAACCTTTTTGTTGCAGTTAAGCACAACCCATCTGGGTTAGGGTCTTAATTGTTTTGCACGGTTGGAAAGAAGGACAGTGGGGACTGATCATGCTTGATTGGTTCAGCTATGGGTATTAAGGTTTTGGATTAATGGAGGTAGGTTTGTGAAAAGGAGGAGATAGGTGGGGTGAGAAATGGGGGCAATTGGTGGGGAGGAGTTGACTAAGTGGGAGAAGATGCAAGGGGAGGTGAGTAGTGGTGGTGGTGAGGAGAAGATTCTTGTGTTGATTAGATTGAGGCCTTTGAGTGAGAAGGAGGTTGCTAAGAATGAGGTCGCGGATTGGGAATGCATCAATGAGAATACCATTTTGTTCCGGAACAGCCTGCAAGAGCGGTCCATGTTTCCGACTGCTTATACATTTGGTAAGACAAATTTCTAAATATCTTCCAATTTGCTCCAGTTCACACGTTTATTTGCATTTGAAATGTGAGATAAACTGGTGAGGAAATTGATTGGATGTAGGTTATTGATCTAGAGCATATTGAACTAGGTATCAAGAGCAACTGCGATACGCTTTAGTGAACATTGGATGATTTGGATCATGTCCATGTGGATTTAGTTTTCACTGCAAAAATAACTGTACTGTTTTCACATGCTCTATGCAATTTGTTGGTTCACTTCAATTCCCTGTATTCCTCTGTCAGGAAACTAATGCCAATTGTTCCAAAACTCTACTCATGATTAAGCATTCGTAAACTAATATGTACCCAAGTTTTCAAACAGACTGTTGTTGATGGATAAAAATGTACAAGGGTAATCTGTAGTGGCTCAGAGGTTCATAATTCACTAACAATTTGTAGAAAGTAGGCCCTTTGGGCAGTTTTTGATACACACACACACATATATATTTTGTAGAAGTAGATGTTTCATAAGTGCACTGAATTTTATTTTTAGTTGGTCATATTGTTTTCTTATTCCGATCTTCCTTGTTCTTTTATTGCTGTTTCATATTGGTAGATAGAGTATTTGGTGGCGACAGCCAGACTAGGCAGGTTTATGAGGAAGGAGCAAAGGAAATTGCTCTTTCAGTGGTCAGTGGTATTAACTGTAAGTATAATCTTCATGCTGTTGCTTTCTGGTAATTATAACCTCAAAATTGGCTCACTTCTGCATTTTCTCCATTCAGCAAGTATTTTTGCTTATGGGCAAACAAGCAGTGGAAAGACGTACACCATGGTTGGTATAACTGAATACACAGTAGCAGACATTTATGACTACATACACAGGGTAACTATGAAATGCTGATTTGGTGTTGCTTTTTGATTTCATTTTCATAATCCATAATCAGTTTGTTTTCTGGTTTGAAACCTTTTTCTTCCCCTTTTCCCTCGGTGTTCCCCCAGCATGAAGAACGAGCATTTGTTTTGAAGTTTTGTGCAATGGAGATCTACAATGAAGCTATAAGAGATCTCCTTAGCGCGGATAGTACTCCACTAAGGGTTCTAGACGATCCAGAGGTTACCTTCATATGCCTTTTCATTTACGCACTCACTATGCAATTACATTTTAACTGAGGTCTGTAATCTTTTCTCATTTCCTTAGAAAGGGACTGTGGTGGAGAAAATAACGGAGGAAACACTGAGGGATTGGGCCCATCTCAAGGAGCTTCTATCAATTTGTGAAGGTAAATGGCATTTTATGGCAGTTGTGGTGGTTATTTAAAATTTTCTCTTCTTCATGCATATAGTTGCTTTTTTTCAGCTCAAAGAAGGATTGGGGAGACTTCCTTGAATGAAACAAGCTCTAGATCACATCAAATTCTTAGATTGGTCTGCTGCTCCTTCCTCTCCAAATTTGATACTCCTGTTATTAACTAATTTTTGTCCCAAGTTACTCCAGAATATTTATTTTACTTGCTCTCTTGGATTAATTTTCTGCAGACAATTGAAAGTTCTGCTCGTGAGTTTTTAGGCAAGGACAATTCAACAAAACTATCAGCTAGTGTGGTATAAGTCAACTCAACTTCCTTTAGGGACAACTTACAGTGAATATAAACTTTCTGAGTCAATATAACTGCATAATTGTTATTCTTAAAAAGAAGAAAGTCGGACAAAGAGTCATGGTAGCAAAGTTAATTTGTTTTTTTGGCAGAATTTTGTCGATCTTGCGGGAAGTGAGCGTGCAGCTCAGGCGTTATCAGTTGGAGCAAGACTGAAAGAAGGCTGCCATATCAACCGTAGTTTACTGACCCTTTCTACCGTTATTCGCAAGCTGAGGTTTAGTAATTGCCTCTTTCTTGACCATTTTAGCTCTTTACTTCAATTGTCAGAGAAAATGTATAATAGATAGGGGCTATCTGCTTAGCTTTCAAAAAGACTACTTTGTATCAAGAGAACTAAGTTAAATCTTGTCCACTTATCAGTATGGAATCGACACCTGTGTGTTTTTTTTGTTGTTTTGTCTCCCTTTTGTTTTCCAAAATAATTGGCTCTTTATGTGGAAGGGATAATTTATACAATGTATAGCTCATCAACTTTTCACAATTTTTGAATGAAGCAAGGGGAGACATGGACATGTGAACTACAGAGATTCTAAGCTAACTCGCATTCTACAGCCCTGTTTGGGAGGCAATGCCAGAACTGCCATCATTTGCACTTTGAGCCCTGCACGAAGCCATGTTGACCAGTCTAGAAATACTCTCTTGTTTGCTACATGTGCAAAAGAAGTTAGCACAAATGCAAAGGTTAATGTAGTCATGTCTGATAAGGCCTTGGTGAAGCATTTGCAAAAAGAGTTGGCTCGATTGGAGAGCGAGTTAAGGACCCCTGCCCCTTCTTCCACTTCTGATTATGCAGCATTACTGAGGAAGAAAGATCTTCAGATAGAAAAGGTAATGACACACAATAAAATCATTTCTTTATTCTCAGATGTTAAAGTGTATCACCAAATCATGGGGTATTATACACTTGGTTTTCTTGGTGGAACTGATTGCTGCATAGCAACAAAGTATAGTACTACAGGACTTGTATTTGGACAAATCGTGAGAAACAGGGATTGGATCTGAATGTTGAATTATTTGATGGAATTAGGAAGGGAATTAAGGGAGAAATACACGAAAAATCCATAGACATGTCCCTTACCATTCCATGTGCATCTCAACTTTCAAGAGGCAAATACTTTTCAGCTTTTCATAAAGTTCCATTTTAACATGTGAAACGAGTTTCCTTGTGCCTGTCATCAGAAAATAATGTTAGTTGAGTCAGGCAAGTTTTTTTGTTGCTTCCAATAAATACAGGAGTCAGGACATATTGTAACCAAGGGCATCTTGATGAATGAAGTTTTGCAAGGGTGGATCAAACTGGTAGGATGGACTCATGAAATTTGTGTTTGTATGATATAGAAGTATGTGACATGTGTGTTACTGCTCTTCGCAAAATCGGACGCTTCATTTGGGTTGCATAATATGCAAATCACACTCCACAGTCCACCCTTCTTTTCAGCGGCTTCACCCTACATACTCAAGACCCAAACAAGCCTGTTATTCTTCCACCACCAACCAGCATCCTCAAACCATGATGCATCTCTCCCTATGCGTGTGTCATCATATGTGGTCTTTTCATGTGTCTTGGTTTTTTACCCTCTTAATATTCCTTTTCTTTTTTAAGTTTACCTAGTGTTGAAGTGTGCGTTGTGGGGAGAGTGGTGAAGTATGGGAATTTGGAACACTCAAGTGTGTTTTGTTCACCTTTTGGTGTTAAAACGGAGAGGGTTAACCTGCATTTAGACTGGCAATCTTATTCATTGAATATATTTGTCCAGAAATGGAGCTCGAGAAGGTTATGTGAGCAGGAATAGCACCCCTATTTAAAAAATGCCACATACAATGCCAATAACAGTAGGGGATCTCATTTTATGAAGGTAGCTTGGTATGATAGATTCGGCCTATGGTTATCTCATCTGTTTGTATTTTGATGTAAAGGTGTAGTAGAGCCACAAATGCATTCTAGATGATTAGAGAATATTTACTGCTAATGCTGAGACTACGAGGACTCGGGCAGAAAGGTCTCATTACTTATTAGTTTTCCCCTGATTTTTCTATCACCCAGTTGGAGAAAGAGTTGAGAGAGCAAACTAAGCAGCGGGAACTTGCAGAATCTCGGGTTCAGGATTTGTTGCTCATGGTTGGAAATGATGAAGATTCGACGGAATGGGTAAGTAACTTATGCAGAGTTGATAATACGTTTCTTATGATTTTTTGACAGCTAACCATCGTTATTTTAAATTTCTTCAGGGTGGGCTTAGTAATCGTCCTAAATGGCAAGAGGGTAACAAATGGGAAGATGAATGTTCGGTGTCAGACTCATCAGTTACAGATGATACACATTACCAAGATATAGGTGGCAGAAAAATGGGCAACTCAGTGAATTCGTGGCCCTCTAAGATAGAGTTTTTCAATAACCCACTAACAGGTAGAGTTAAGTTCCTATGATCCGGTGCATGTCATTAGTAATGCAATTTGAGGGGGACCATGCCCCACCTCATCTTTTGAAACTTACAAAAAGTGTTTAAAAGCTTGTAAAAGTGTGGAAAGATGTGCAATATGTATTGTAACTATAATTTTTTCGTAGTGCTTATGTCCAATTTTTTTTTTAGAAGCTTACTCTCTCTTTCTTGCACACTTAGGAACTGGAGAAGATCCCAATGAAATTTGCCGGGAAGTTCGTTGTATTGAGATGGATGAATCAGGAGCAGACAAGATCTCTGAACCCCTTGCCTTTTCAACTGGCAATGCTGAAGGAATGCATAGCAATGTGGCCATTGACGAGTTGGAATCAACCCCACCAAGACAAGTAACTGAAACCCAAAGTAGCATGACTAATGGTATATTGGAGGAGAGACACCAGGATGTGCAAAAGACCATTGGTTCTCTTGTTAGCCGTTACCCTGAAGACCCATCTCCTTGGGCTCAAGGCAATATGTCACGGTGTGAAAGTCAGAAGTTGAATAGGAGCTGGAGTTGTAGAGCTACTCTAATGGCTGGCTCATCCTTTCCAGACTTTGAGACGACAGGTGATAGTCAGAACACACCAGTTGAAGGTTTTGAGAAAAGCTTTCCCGGAAGACCAGAAGGCTTCCAAAGGATGGTTCCGCCATTAAATTATGATGCGGCAAGGTTGTCGAGAAATGATTCCCAGTCTTCTATGGGGAGTGCTTTTGTAGATGAGTTAAAAGCTCAGAAGAACAAGAATTCCACAGATGAGGATATTCCTAGCATTGATACTTTTGTTGCAGGACTCAAAGAAATGGCCAAGCTTGAATATGAAAAGCAACTTGCTAATTGTCAGGTTAGAACATGCCCTTCTTCCGTGCTTTGTTTCCCGGTTAATCCTGTCATTTAAGTTTTGCTAACCTTCTAGTGTACTGCGAAATTGGTTTCTGTTAGTGAGTGGGCATTTGACCACCTTATTCACTTATCCTTTCATGTAACTTCAGATGTTCATCGATGCACACATCAGCGTTTGTCTTTGAAAGAATACTAATCCAATATGTATTCATCTGTTTCTTGGAACTTCAATATTCCTTATTGAATGATTACACTTATTAATGGATTTGAAAAGAGTATTAATCATCTTATATTTGAAAAATTGCTTGTCTCAAATCCATGCTTTTCTCTCACAAGTGATGGTGGAAGCCACAAAATAGTAGTGGGGATCCCACCATCACTTTTGATTTTTGATTTTTGACTTTTGAGAGAGATTGTAAGAACAGCGATAAAAGTTGGTGTGACCCTAGCATTGCTCTTATTTTTTTGTTAGGTGACAGAGAGCAATTTTAAGGGCTTGTACATATCGACATGTCACATAGCATTTTAAATTTCATCTACTCATTTAGTGCAACTGCATGTTTACCTAAATTGTGTAAAATAATTCTGCTTCCTTGATTCATTTCATTAGATTGCTTTAATGTACGTGTATTTCAGTACTTTGAAATGGTAGTAGCTCTTTTCGTGAAGCTTGCTCCGTTTAGTAGAGTTAGAGTTTCCTTTGTACAATCTGCTTCAGGGAGAAGAATCGAAGGCCAAGAAGAACGTCAAAGATGTTGGATTAGATCCGATGCTGGACGCAGCAGAAGCTCCTGCAACTTGGAATATTGAGTTCGGGATAAAGCAGAAAGCAATACTTGAACTTTGGCAATCTTGCAATATTTCGTTGGTGCACAGGACATACTTCTTCCTGCTATTTAAAGGCGACCCAACAGATTCCATATATATGGAGGTGGAGATGAGGAGACTTTCCTTCCTCAAGGAAGCATTTTCTCAGGGTAATCATGCTGTGCAAGGGGGTCAGACTCTCACGTTAGTGTCAAGGTCTGCACTCTGTCTTTTCATATACGCTCATGTTACTGAAATTGTATGATTTTCTAGCATCCATTAGTATTCAAAGGTTGCTTTGTGATATTTGAAAAAGAATACTGTCGAATCAATATGCTCAATGGCGGACCCATGTAGGGAGCCCCACAAAACTAGGGTTACAATTTCTTCCACACAAACATCACATCTCTTCGGAGAATTCCATAAAATAGTTGTATGAAATAATGCTAATTATGGTTGACATTATCGAAATGTATAAGGGTCCTAGACTATCACACCATGACATATGCTTACCATATTTTCCACTTAAGAGGGGAGAGAAGGATGAGATAACTAGGCTGTAGACATTTTATTTATGATTTCTTTAAAAATAGACTTTAATGCACATTGTCCACAGTTATCACTTGGATAAGAGGATCATGTGATTATATTACAAAGGAAATTTCAGGGCGCAAGGTAAAATACTTGAATTTTGAGGTGATCAAGCTAACGTTACTTAAATTCTGGGAAGCCCATATGCTAATTCTCTCATATGCATGTAGTGTCAGCCCCCATTTTGGTCCACTGCCAGCTATGTAGCACAGATACGGTCACAGACACATGATTTCTAAAAAATGGGGATACGGACAAGGCCTGGGACAGAGAAAAAATAAATAAATGAATCGATAATATTTATTTTATACCGGTGGAAATATACATATATGTACAGGCATGAAGCATCAATACATACAAACAAACCTCATATATACAGCTTATTACACTTCTAACCAAAATATTTCAAGTAATACACATTTATCCCCCAAAACACTTTAAAAAAATTGCATATTTAACTCATGTCATGTTCCTATACGTGTTCCTGCCGTGTCCCCATATAAAATTATTAAATTCAATGGACACGCCCATTAGGGGTGGGCATCGTATCATGTCGTGTCAATGTCTTGTTTGTGTCACAATTTCTCAATCCGAACCCGACCTGTTTAGCTTTTCATGTTAACGTGTCATGTCATATTTGTGTTCTGTGTTAGAAATAGCCAGCCATAACCCGCTAATTTCGTGTTGGCTTCGTGTTGGGTTATCGTGTCATCTCATAAATTCCCACCCTGCGTCGTTTCATGTCATCTCATGTTCGTATTAGAATTCTCTCAACTCTAGCCCGATCTGTTTAGTTTTTTATGTTATTGTGTTGTGTGTCATATTTGTGTTTCATATCAGAATTAGCTGACCCTAACCCGCTAACTTTGTGTTGGGTTCGTGTCGGGCCAGAAATTCCATCCCTAGATGCCGGCTAGACATCTAGGACTGTTGGTGCTTTATAGTCTGCAAACTTCGTGAAATATCCATAATTCCATATTGTTTTTTACCTTTAATATTTTACTTTTTCACCAACTCATCTTCTTTATGGAGTTGCAGTTTGAAGGCTCTTCGCCGTGAGAGAGATATGTTATGCCGGCTGATGCAAAAGAGGTTCTCGGAAGCAGAGCGAAACCGTCTATACCAGATGTGGGGTATCGGTTTGGGGTCAAAGCGGAGGCGGTTTCAACTGGTCAACCGCTTGTGGAGTGACGCTCACGATATAAACCATGCCGCACAGAGTGCTTCAATTGTTGGAAAGCTGATAAGGTTCAGAGAACAGGGAGAGGCGCCCAAGGAGATGTTTGGGCTTAGCTTCGTGCCTGCTGCACCCGCAAGCCGAAGATCCTTGGGCCGGAAACACAACAATGATCATTGGGCTTCCCTTTGGTAAGCTTGTGTCATATTACCGGATAGAAAGAAAATTAGAGGCGATGTGCTGAATTGTTTTTTTTTTCTTTCGACGTTTTGTTCTGTGCAATGTTCATTTATGATTGAAATTGAAAATGGTTGTCCACAGTTGCGATCAATTTGTAAACACACTGTTGGAAATGAACTTGTTTTAGGTTACTGTTTTATGGTTTTGGAGTTCTGTTTATTGACTAGTTTTTGGAGTTCCTGTTTCGGTAGATTGAGCTAACTATGAACCTTTCAAATTTGGAATCTTTGATTGTGGCCATCCAAACTGTGTGACAAGCTGAAGCGGTTCGGAAACTCTTCTTCTCTTAGCTGTTTTTTTCCCTTTTCTTTTCTCTTTGGTGTTGAAATCCTTCTTTTCTTTGTTCTGTCACTTGCTTTTGAAAAAATGCTAGGAGGGAAAAAAATTCTCTTATCTTGTATATGAATCCAGCGCCGATGTGGCCCGTGCGCGCTTGTACTCTTAGTCACATAATCCTTCAATAGGATCTTGTGTTTGTGCTTTCAATCCTCGCTCCTGTAAATTTAAGTACTTTGGGATGTTTATGAAAGACGCTTTTATTTTATATTAGTATATCTCAAGGTGCAATTTTATTTATTTAGGTAAGATAGTGGGTTACACAAAAACGTGGGGTAGCCATCCCACGAACATCAAAAAGAAAGCATTGGTATACAAAAAGGCAAACAAAAGGGAACATATGCAAAGTTCCATCTCACTCCAATGCATTTTTAGCCAAACGACTAGCTAGGAAAGTTTTTTTTTTTTTTAAATAGTAATAGTTTTATTGATATAAAACATAGATACATAAGATAATTATCTAAAGGTACATCTGTTCTTAATTAAAGGACTAGAAAGTCACAAAGGAGGATAACATTTCTGAATACAAAGCCAAAGAACGTGTCACCCCAATTGCACTCATTTGTACAATAGAAAACTCACACTGATAAAAAAACTTTACACCTGAATCTAGTTACACGTTTCAGGATTCGCGCTACCATCCTCAAAGATTCTTTGTAGTAGATTGTGTCTACATCACTCAAGAATTAAAACTCTTTTATGCTCACGCTCGCACTCCCGCAAGCTTTATGTGACTTAGCTCCTTCTTAGAGCGGAGGGAGCAATAGAAGAGTAACACCAACCTAGTGGAAAATGGAAGTAACATTCTGATAAGAAGTTTTCATTTTCTCCCGTTGTTATTGGAGGCAAACAAAGGTATATACTATACGAGTTGTCTGAGAATTTGTTTAAATTTGAAAGTCTAACAAAATTTGCAAAATTAATAAATTATTTACACCGCCGGTGTAAACATTTGTTTCCTCCAAATCAATTGCATTGCGCCACGTCGCCGTATTTTATTAATTGGGACCACTATTTTGACACGTGTTGTGATGCAATTGATTTGGAGGAAACAAATGTTTACACCGGCGGTGTAAATAATTTATTCTCAAAAAGAATGTGTACAAGTTCAATTTTATATACTATAATTTCTCCCCCGGAAATTTTTAACTTAAAGTCACAAACTTTAAATTAGAGTTTTGATGGAACTGATTATAATTTGAACTGAATTAGCTTAGCAGTAAAGATATAGGTATCGAAAGGGGGAGTGAAAACGTACCGACCAGCCGCTCCGGGCCGTCTTCAGTCACTGGATTCTCGGATGCCGTTGATTCTCGCGTGGGCCCCATCGGGTTTTTTTTGTAGAATTTTTGGACGGCTCGAATCGGCTGTCCGGTGGCCCGAGAAGGCCCGCTGGCGGTACGTTTTCCTTCCCCCAATCAGTACATATAGCATTACTCTTTAGTCTTTCCATAAATTTATAGAGTTCAAATCTGGACCGTTCATTTGCTGTAATTAATGGTTTGAATTTGCTGTACAACTAACTTTTATCGGTAAGAATTAACTATTATCACCGGTAAGAGTTCAAACCTTAGGCCGGAGAGGATCCAAATCCCTTTTCAATCCGTTTTAACAGAGCGAATCAAGTTGAAACCGAATCCGAACCGTTCATCATCATCTCTTCGGACTTGTTCAGTTCGGGTAAAACGGGCAAGATCCGGACGTGTTTAGTTCGGCGAAAACGACGCCGTATCCAGTCCGCCTTCACACCTTACATCCTCGAAAAGTGCCTGCCTCGGCGAAGCACAGTAGACAGAGAAAGAGAGGAGAGAGAGATGAGTGCACCGGCGTCGTACCTGGCTCGGAGGGCAGCGCAGAAGGAGAGAGTGAGGATCCTCTACCGGAGAGCCCTCAAAGAGACTCTCAATTGGGCCGTCCATCGTCATCTCTTCTACCGAGATGTATGTATATATATATATGTATCTATCTGTCGATCACCTCCGTTTCTAATCCATACTAGGGCTTGTTTCATTCCTTCCATTATCTCGGTCCTGTATGTGATGCACATGTGTAGGAATATTGAAATATCGGATCGGTGATGATGGATTTGATTGATTGTTTGTTTCAGGCTTCGGAGATGCGCGAGAAGTTTGATGCCAACAAAAACGTGGTTTGTTCTCTCAAAAGCTGCCCTTCATTAGATTTTGACTCAATTACTACGGAATTAGAGAATTTAGGGCTACAAATGAGCCGAGCCGAGCTTGTTCAAAACTAGTCGAGCTCGAGTCGAGCCCAAATAGTCGAGCTCTAGCTCAGCTCATTTTATGATCGAGGTGTTCGAGCTCTGTTCGTTTACTACACTAGCATCTATAAACAGCCGAGCTTTCGTAATTGAGCACGGTTACAACTCACTTGAGCTTGGGTTGTTTACCAAATGAGCTTAAAACTCGATCTCGAGCTCCACTCGTTTACTAGCGAACTGAGCTGAGCCTCAAGATGCCCGTGAACAGCTCGGTTCGTCTGCAACCCTAAATTATTTAGAGTGTTATGTTGATGGACCAAATGGATGTCATTGAAAACCTACTGATTACTCGGATTGACACAGGATTGTTCTTAGCTTAGCCATCAAATCCTTGTTCCCTTTAGTGTTTGTAACAATTTCAAAGATTAATAAAGTAAAATTTTCTTTTGCCGTTCAAAAAAAAAAAAACCCCCCTACTGATTTGCCGTTCAAAAAAAAGAAGAAGAAAACATACTGATTTCCTTTTCTTGTCTTACTTTCATATTTCTATAGGATTGATAGTTTGATTGAAGAGTTCATTTGTTGAATAAGCATATGAATTGTGCATTTGACTTGGGGGTAGCATTCGTTGGCTAATTTGACTAGGTGAGGATGCTTGTTGTTAAGGTCTGTTTCAACTAGGTGATCACTTCCATAAAAGTTTAGCATGGTGATCATCTGTAAGGGCTTAGGCAGTGTTTGGTTCACTAGAATGAAGGTGAAATGGGATGGTCATTCCCTCGGAACACGGATACTGGCTTTCTTCTCTAAAATATTAAAATAGTATACTTAACAAATGTAACGTGTCTATGTCCTGTGTTCGTATCTGTATTTCTTCAATCAAAGTGATATGATAGAATAGTTTATAACATGGTGAGAACTGCATCATTCTGGTTAAGTATCAGGGGTAATGCTATTCTATGTTGCATCACATTGCTTCCTTTGGTGGATTTCCAGGAAAGTCTCGAGACAATTGATAGACTGCTAGAAGATGGTGAAGCAGCCTATAACAAATGGCGGCACCCTGATCCTTACATTGGTAAGTACTTTACTACACTCACAGAAGCTTTATTCAATGAGACTTGAGAGCATTGATTTAACTTCTTTTCAGAGTCCTTTACAAAGATACAATATGAGGTGAAGAAGAAAATAAGACTGGAGTTGCATCATTAGAAAAGTCAAGGTTTCCATTGGATATTTTCGCTCATTTTGAGGATCATATGTCCCTTCTTGTGATAAGATATTCTAAAATGAAAGAATAAGGAGAATGACAGACCCACTTCGAGTGGGATGGACCTCTAATAGTTTAATATGGAGGGAACCTTGTCTCTTATTCTCGATATTTTCTTTCGACATTTTATGAGATTTTCAGCCTCCTCCATTCATTAACATGCGTTATACTATACAATAAAAGCACCAACCAACCAACACACTAAAACCATGATCATACAACGTAGGTAACCATCCAATCCCTGTACCCATGACTCCTAGCTACCACTAATTGCTTTCAAATAATCAAGTAAACAAAATATAAATTGTTATCAGTAAATTTAACTCCATATGTGTGGTTTTGAAGCTCACTTGTTTTCTTTTTGACAGTTCCATGGGCTCCTGGTGGCTCCAAGTTTACCAGAAACCCGCCTCCACCTCCTGGGGTAATTTATTTGAATAATGCGTCAATTAGTTCCTGTTGTTTTATTTGTCTGGCTTGTGGTCAGTAGATGGCTTGATTTCTTGTACATTCTTCTTAGTTGCTATATAACTTTCATAAATATGATTCATGCCTTTCTGTGATACTTTTCTTTAAGCAAATGTCCAGTGAAGGGATCTGAGAAGGTAGTCACGACCTTCCAAATGTACCGGAAGTGTCAAAGGAAAACTTGAAAATAGTATTGTTTTTTATATTAGAAGTGTTTGAGGAATTCTCTATCACTGGTTAGAATGATGAACAAGTGTTAAATGAGACTGTCTTTTTGAGTGTCTCATGGGAGGAAAGGCTATTTTGAAATGTCCTCGCATGCATTTGCTAATGCTGTAAACATTGCACATGGTGTTACTTTTCCGTCTCTTCATGTGTGAAGTCATTCTGATTCTGTCCAGAACTTGGCCATTTCCTTTATTAGTTTGACAAAGTTTATGGTTGTGTTGAGCATGTTCACTTGGGGTTCCCAGAACCTTTCTTCCTCACGGTTTCCAATAAATTTTTTTCTCCACTATTATTCCCATCCCTCTATCTATCTCTCTCCACTTATTACTCCAAAAACCTCCTCAAAACCTTTACCAAACAACCCCCATCTGTTTCGTTGGAAAACGTGTTGCGGAAACAATTTTATTTTGTACTTTTGGAGTTTGTTGCGGCAGAAATAGTAGTCACGAAAACTATTTTCCATACTTTTTGGCATTTGGGCCAACGAAAAATAAAATTCTGTCAAATATTTTCCGTTAGCAAAAATGAGTTTTTTTTGGAATACATTTTCCCCTTTGAACAGTGGAAACATTTTCTGGATCAGCACTAATATCACCCCACGACTACTGCCACTCAATCACCACCTCCACCATGGCCACCAGCACGGTAGCACCATCGTTTTCAGGGTTGGAACCAAACACAACAAACCTTTTTGCAAGTGTTTTTCTCGTAATATGTTCTCTGAACGACCGTTTTCAGCGGAAACAAACGGAACTTAAGGCAACACCAAATTTTATAGAATGATTGCATTCTTAGCCATTGTCTTGCCATGCCTTTTCCATCCATGTTCTTATGTTGCCTATATCCCCTTATTATTTGTCTTTTCACTAGAGTCGATGATTACTGCAGCAAGTTATGATTGGAATTTACGATCTATTTCGATGCTCTTTATCACCTTCTTATCTATTTCGATGCTCTTTATCACCTTCTTATTCTTGGGTTCCTGATGCAGATCGAGATACTGTACAACTATGGCCAAGAAGATCATATTTGAATCTGTGCTTCTTCTCCCATGGCAGTAAATAAAGGTAAAGTACCCACTACCCATTATAGGTGTATTGTGTTTTCGGTACTTCACGGAGGTTGGTAACTCGCAATAGTGGTCGGTAGAGATTTGAAGAGGTCAATGCTCAAATCTGGGATAGGTTTACAGATGCCCCCTTTTGGTTTGATAGTTTTTCTACAACAACTAGCCTGGTTGAAACTTGGTACCTCACCTGGCCTTCCAAATTTAAATATCCTTGTAGTCTTGTACTGAAACCTATGCGAGAGCCTGGAGAATGCTGAAGGCGCTCTCTCTCTCTCTCTCTCTCTCTCTCTCTCTCTCTCCCACACCCACACCCACACCCACACCCACACACACAGACACAGAGAAACACACAAGAAAAAAAAATTCTTACAGATTCTAATTTTCTGAAATTTGCTGTGGATGCAGATCAATGGACATGACTGACAAGGGAGGGTTTTCAATTCATTGTGTTTGTGTTGTGTTTAATGATGCTCTGAACATTTTGAGACACTCGGTTGTTCTGTATTTGTTTATTGTCGAGACTGATAGTCTGCCCTAACATGTGTGGGTTGACTTAAAGCATAGCTAATCTTGCATCCGACATGCAACCATTGTATACATTTGGTTTTTGGCATATTGGAAACTCAACGACATTGGGCAGGGATAGAGATCCTTGCATTCGCTGCATCCTCATAAAAAACAAGGGATGAGTGTGTGTGTGTGTGTGTGAGAGAGAGAGAGAGAGAGAGAGAGAGAGAGAGAGAGAGAGAAATTGCTATTCAACTTCGATTGCCCCTTCTTTTTCCCTTTTTTTTGAACGTCCCTTTTTTTTCCTCGCTTTCCCATATTCCTACTTGATAAATCTCTAGATAATTTTTTCGGTTAGTATACAAGCGAGTTTGGTAAAGGGCTCAGTCAATCTGCGCTTGCGCTCTCAATCCTTATTGTTGCACATTTGAATAGTTGGGGTGTTTTCTTAAGAGGCTTTTACGCTCATGCTAGTGCATGAGAATTATATTAGGCAAAAGGTCTACTCTCAATCTCAGGGTCTCTGTGATCGAAACATTAGAGTGAGATTTTTTCCCAATCAAATTTTAGCGTGGGATTTTTTCACACGGATATTATGGCATTGGATTTTGGGGGAAGAAATATGGACTTATCTGTTAGACAACAAATTTTACAAAACATAAAATATAGTATAGTACTTGAGGGATGGGTATCTCGCTCATTTTGCTTTGTTCGTAGGAGATGATGCCGTCACCTTCTACGAACAAAGCAAGTGATGGTGGTTTGCAAAGGCTATACTCGGAAGAGGCTGGTCACAGTATTTCACCCACTTCTTTTTCGGAGGCAAACAATACCCAACAACTAATCAAAATTGTTGGGGGTTAATATTTCCAAGTCAAAAAACAATAACACTGAGCACCTTGAATTCTGTAATAGCAGAAGATTTATTCACAACAGGACCCAAGGGGGATCTGGTCCCTGTAGTGCCCCAGAGCGCTTATATCTGAACCGCCTAAAAGTGATTTGAATGGTCCAGATTTTAAAAGAACTCTGTCTGAGAAGAGATCATTGATTGCCGAGATGGACGGTTGAGATTAAAGCACTACACCCTGTTGCGCCCCCGGATCTTAACAAAGGTGATGTTAGTGAATATGGACATGGGAGCTCTCGACAGAGAAACCATGCGGAGGTGTTCGCATGAATGACAAGATCATGATGGGCTTTAATAGTCGTCTGCTCGATTGCAGAAGCCCTAATGCTGAACTTCAGGACATTTTCAAGCGTCAGAATCTCATTCTGGAACACGGACACAAACATATTGAAGTCGGAAGTGATTCCGAATTATACAATGAAGCTACAAAAGGAAGAGCTGAATCCGCACTTTCCAAACCGCAAGATCATGTACTGCGGAGCTTAGAGAGGCCTTTAGTTTGCTTTGTAGTGAAGGTTCGCTTTGTACCGAAAAATTAACTAAGGTGAGCCCGTGCTGCAGGTACTTGATAAGGAGCTCGCTGTTGACTTTTAGAAGAGATTCGACTCAAAGACTCATTAACAAACAACACACATGTATCTTTTATACAAAATTTGAATCAATCCGCTCGTTAACCATACCTGGAATACCATCCTTCCCTTCTGCCTAATTCCACTTTAATGAATATAAACTCAACAGCGATAGAGGCTGGTTTTGCTCATTCTTTCTTTTTTTTTCCTTTTTACTCACCTGCACCATGCATCTGAGATTATTCTGCTGAAATTGCAATCGTGTTTTGGAGACTAAAGTGTCTCTACCACATGGCCATTACCACTAACTAGATAAATTTATGCATGAATGAGTAATTCCTTTCACCGTTTTTTGAACTTCCTCAAATAATTAAGACCTAACTTAATCAACATTGTGGAACCCACCCATTGTGAGAGGAGCATGTAAAAAGTGTGTTCGCAAGTTGTGTATGTAGCATTGTTGTTTCAACAAGCTCAAATGCAGTGCTTCTAGAAGGAAATTTAAAACCATTGAAAACCAAAATGACAACATTCTGTGGTTCTCTGTGCAAGTACCGAAACAGTGTCCAGAACTGGAACCATTGAAATCAATGGGGATCGTTTTGAGCAAACAAAAAGGGTGTAAAAATGGGCATCCATTTCTAGCCACCACCACCACCACCACAACAGGGAAAGAGCTACGAGAATGACATTTCATTAAATTTTAAGCCATACAACCACCTCCTGAACATTACAAGCTTGTCGTAGGGAGTGGCATTGTGTAACCAAATCCATGGAGGCACTCCGGGCCCAACAAAGCTCAAAGTAACATGAATTGAAACCAGAAAAAGCCCGAGTCGCTGCACACTTTAGATGTTTCGTATTAATACATCCGCTCCCTAATAGCATCTGAATCTTCACAAATAAGCCCCAACTATTCAAGATGAATTGAATAAGTGATGAATTCTCACACAAACACTCTCAATTGGTTCATAGCAGTTAGAACCTAAATTCCCTTCTAAGTCACTACTAGGGGCATCACTAGTCCATACCAAAATTACAACCCAAGGTTTTAAAAAACTCCCTAAAACCTTCTCAAGTCCTTTGCTGAAACCCATATCAAATCAAGTTTTTCCTCATCTTTCTACTCAAATTTACGTCTTTTATTTGTCCATTACCAAACGAAAGCTTTCTTACTCAAACTGAGCAAAGATTTGAGTAAAGCACCGGATATGATCTTATTGAACCTGACCCAAAGTTCACTGTGAAACTAATTTCTAGCCCTAGCAACATACCAATAAAAATTACCATCCTAAGCAATTACAAAACGAAAGAGGTCTATAACACGATAACACGTCCAACATGCCCGCGTGACAGTGTCTCATTGGTAGTTGAAAACGAACAATCCATCCAGTTGCCAATGAAATACTGCGACACAGACATGTTACGCAAAATGTTGTGTTCCTCTGGACTTTCTCAAAATTCAAAATCTTCATTAAAAGTGGAGGTTGATTATACGAAACAGATAGTTCAACAAGGATTCATATAAAAATCTGCATATTCCAATCGCAATCGAATCCCCAAAACCCTAACCCTAGGTTTTCAAACACATCAGTGCATCACTACGTTTCCTGTGAAAAGCAAAGAAGCATAATCAGATGAGCTTAAAAGGGAGGGGCCAAGGGGTGGACCTGGGCACCTCGACCTTGTCTTTAATTCGCTCAATCATCTTCTCCTTCTTCGGCCTCGAGTTTCCGTACGATCCCTTGAATCTCTTCCCTTTCTTCGTCCTCTTGTCCCCGCGTCCGCAGAGTATCGGCGCCCCCGCCGCAGCCGACGACGACGACAGCGATGAAAACGCCGCCGTACGATCTGGCGTCAGCATTCTCCTCGCTACTGCGCCGCACCTCTGGATCATCGCCATTTCTCTTCTCCGCATGAAAAGCTGGAGACGAACATCACAAGTAGAAAGAGTGCTTTTAGGGGTTTTTGACATCGCAGACCTCCGTTTTAGGAATATTTGTTTCCACGTCCTAATATTTTGTTCATAATTCATTCTAACCCAGAAGTTGTAACAACCGAGGTTCTGAATACCGTACCGGTTTTTTTACTGGTACGATATGTATTGGTACCGATGAGATACTCGATGCCATTTTAAATTTATCTCTATTAGAGGTGTAGGGTATCGGATTTGGACAATATCGATACGATACAGAAAATTCATAACCTTAGATACAACCTCCCTTTTAGCTTATTTATCTACCCCTCATGTTACTTTTCAAAATTGCATTACAGTCCACCAGCCTAGTCCATTCCATTTTTTCATAAAAAGGTGCACAACGGCCTGCTAGCGTGCCCAGTCCATTTTTATAAGGATTTGAGATGCGTATTTAGGTCTACGGGGTGGGGTTGGATAGAGTTTTTAAGGCCGTTTAGTTAACAGAATGGGCGTGGGAATATTTCTTAGAAATTAAGCCCGGCCCGATAAAATTATATGTGAGGTGCATTATCTATATCTATATAATAAAACAGAGTTGTGTTTGAATCCAAAAGACAACCAACGCTCTAGATTTATCCTCATGCCTACATAAATCTCTACCCTTCATTCTACTATGGCATTTTTGTAAATATTTGATCCATCCAAGGGTTATCATAAATGGCATTTTGGTAAAACTAGGATTAGATTTCCAAAATTTGAAACGTAGAAACGCAGACATTCTGTGAAACCCTAACCGTATTCCCATACCTCACCCTCCTTCTGTCTCCCTCTCTTCGATCGCTCTCCTAGCTCCACCGACTGGCGCGGCCACCACCGATCGGCGCGCGATCAAGAGCAGCATCACGTTCCTCGACACCTCCGATTGCTACAGTCCAGACACCGATGAAGTACTCCTCCGTAAGGTGCGTGCTCTCTCTCTCTCTCTCTCTGTGTACCTTCCATCTACTGATCTACAGGGTCCGACTGCCTCATCTACCACCATGTATTCAAGTAAGCCAAAATATTCCCAAACCGGAAAGAGCAAATCCACCCACGCATTATTTTCGAGTTCAATTGATCTAAGGTAAATTACTAAACCTGGTTAGCATTATTGGAATTCCAGATTAGGGTTTTTATCTTGGATTTGAATTTGGTTTTCGAATTTGGCTTTTATCCTGTTTAAAAAAACTGCGGCTGCAAACTGCAGAGTAATGGGTTTTCAAAGGGAACGAAGGGTTGACAAAAGCGTCGGCGGTCAACATCAGAACTTCAGGTTGGCATTCCGCCAGCAAAAGGGGTACATTTATCTATAGATATGTATTGATACTTATTTGTCTTTATAGTGTAAAGGCCATTATCGAGTCATTTGATTCGAGCAGCTTATTTTTTAAAACTTAGAGCTTCAAAAACTTGGATTTGGCTATGGGTGTGTTAGTAGGGATGAGTTGGGGGAAGCAAAACCATTAAGTGATTTGTTTCAGGCATTGGGCAAACCATGGTGAGCTTAGGGATGGTGAGGAATTAGATTAAAAGCTCCACCTATGGTTGATGCTTGATTTTTTTTCCACGAATAGTGTTATGAATTTTGTGCTCAAAGCTAGTTAAAACTTCCATATCGGTGATTTTTCCCTTTCTTATATTTTGTTATGTCAATTTTTTTTTTTATCAAAAATCTCATGTGGTGTCGTGGGCCTAATTAAAATTTTCTTTTGTTATTATTCTCTTTTCAGGTACTATTCTTTTACGATGTGGTGATATGTCGGAAAGTCCTAGGTGCTCAATGGATAAATTAGGCCCTTTACTCCTTTAGTTTTGATGATGTTATGAGTTTTGTGGATTGGAAAAAACATTCACGTATGTTGTACTTAATCAAAAGGCGGACAATCAATTCCACTTCAGTCATGATTAGTAGGCAGCGGCGGAGGGAGTTCTCCGGCAGCAGTAGCGGCCAAGTGGTTGTTTCTTTAGCAGCAATTGTTTAAGCTCAGAGGTGTGTCATGTGGATTTTCGATGGCGAGTCTGAGTGTTTGCACCAAACGGAGCAAGTACTACGATTTTTTCCTCTCATCATCATTTATTTATGGAGTTCAATTCCCGCTTCATGTTTGATTTCATTTGTCTAAATCCTTGGTATTGTGATTCAGTGGTGGGAAACCACTAAAGGGAACTGCATTTCAATGAGTGGGTGACCCTTCATCGGTGATCGGAGCAAAGGTTTTACGTCTATCTCTCAACCATTTATCTTGAACTGCATTTCTAAAATTCTAAAATTCATAGTGCATGCTATAAATCAAACTGTTGATACTGTTGAAAATTCATAATGCATTCTAAAATTCATACTATTCTTATTTGTGGAACTTGACTGACTACTTAGTAGCCATTGTTTCATACTTGCGTGCTTGATAAGTTATTTTCATGTTCAGATTGGTACGCCGTGTGGGTCTGGAAAAGATGCATATGTAGTGTTTGTTAAAAAGCCTATATGAAAGAACGCCAAGATAATGGAGAGCAAAATGGTTTTGTTTCGTGGTTGTTAGGATGTGGTTAGTGGCGAAAGTTGTGATGGCAATACCAATTTAGTTCCATGACATGAGCCTCAAAACTATTTTTCAATGATGCAGTTTTTGTTTTTTATGGATGAGAAATGTTAAAAGCTGAAAACTATGACCACATTTAGATATGCATATCAAATATGTGGTTCATGTATTGAAATTGGTTCTCCTTCATTCATTTTGTGATAGATTTTGTAGATGGATGATTTCTACATTGAACCCAAAATTTTATCTTTCATGCAGGAAGCGACTTTTTAACACACGTCTCCCCCATCCTCCACCCACACCACCGCTCACCTTGCCCCTGATCAAAGACAAAGAACCTCCCCTTGCAGCAGTAGGCCCGTCCACCGATGACCACCGACATCATCCCATCACCACCATGGAGTGATTCGGCCCCTCTTCTTTTCTGTCCTCCATCTCCTCTAGCGAAATCACGGCAACGATAACAACCAGGGGTAAAAATGTGTACTCATTCAGTACCTTTCTTATTCTTTTGGTCAATCCTTAACTTGGGTTTCTAACATGATTTTTAATCTTCATAAGTAGAATTCATGTTTTTGTTAAACTTTGCATTCATGGTGTATAGATGAAAACTGAATAATTAAGATAAGGCCCATTCCTTCTTTTTATTCTTTACGTGGCTTTTAGTTCACTATCATGAACAATTAACAAAAAGAATTATGGGCCTTCAGAAATTTATTTGGTTTGTTATTGGCTTTTACTAAGGAGTTTTACTGATAGTTTCTCTGCTTTATTTAATCCCTTTTGAATACCTTGCCTTCCAGCATTAGTATCAAGTGTGGCATGCATAATGGCCTTTGTAATGACCATTGGGTTGAATAGTTGTGTGAATTGAAGCGGCTATTTGTTTCGAGAGAGTATTAACTGAGTTACTCAAAAACTTAATGTGCCCATATGAGAAAACTTGAAATGGACGAAGAAATAGAATAAATCATTTCTCAAGTTCTTAATGTGTCCAATTTCATTTGGGCAAAATTTTGATTTGGTTTTAATTGTTTCAGGTGTGCATAAATCATTTCTCAAGTCCTGAACTTAATTGCATAATGTAGTTCAACGTATTTTATTTTTCAGATGTGGAGATATGGAAGGTTTCGAATGGGGAAGGCATGTATGGTTATATTGGCTATGAGGCTGCCCTTTTTTATGGCACTTAAAAAATGCTTTTTGAAAAACTGGTGATTCTACATTCCAATAATTGCATATTGTGGTTCAACGTGAAATTGAGTACTTGCAATGCTCCAAGGGTAATCAAGAAGCTATTGGCTTTGGTGGTGTGCTTATGGATGACAAAGGAGCAAGGAATTCAGGAGTGCATACTCGGACAAGGAGAGACTCAAGTAGAAATGGAGATGGATTTGCTGCAAGTAGTGAATCTAACCAAAGAAAATCCAACTCCTCATCGCCCTCATAGGAATCTGATTGAGAATTGTCAAATTTGTAGTAAGAGCTCTATGAATCACACTCCACAAGAGGGGAACAAATTAATTAAGTGACTGATGTTCTGGATTATGTTGGCGAGACTCAATGGTGGTGTTAATATGAAACACTCAATTGTGATTTCCAAAAGGGAAATCTTCTTGCAGCTAACATTGTAGCGGCTGAATGTGAGAGGCAATGCGGCCTTTATGCGGTTCCTGTCATTTGTGTACATACCAAAAAATAATAGACTTGGTCATGTCCCCTTTGAAGTGTAAGCTAAAATGGGGCATGTGTTTGTTTTAGTCTTATTGCGTGTAATTAGTTACTTCTTGCGATGGTCATTGGCATCAAAATGGGAAGGAGAATGGTTAAAAGAACATGTTTGTCATTGGTAGTTCTTTTTTAATAGGCAATGTTATGATTTTTACCGTCATGCTGTCTCAAGGGAGAGCCCGGTGGAATCAAGTGGGATACTTTTTCCACTCTCATGGTACATAATTTGAATAAATGGACCCTATTGGAAGTTTATTTAAGAAAATGACTTATAGGAGATTTTGTCTTTATCGGTGGGGTGGTAAATTCCAGAAAAATGGCAATTCGATTTTGTTTTTTCCAAAATGTGTCGCGCCATGCCTAAAAATGGCAATTCGATTTAGTTTTTTTCAAAATGTGTTGCGCTGTGCCTTCAGGCATGGGCATTCGCTAGTATGTTTATACTATAGAAAATATTAAGAATCAAAATAAAAACTACTAATTACCTATGTATACACAATACCCTTTTTCTTTTATGGAAAAATGAAGTTTCATCGTGAGAATGATATCTCTTTTAGTCCGGTCTTTTTTTTCTTTTTATTTAAAGTCAACTCCTTAAAACTATATGCACAAAATGATTATAACATGTGCAAAGTACAAAACTCTTTATGCATTGAAATTTATGACATAATCATTTTTCTTCTCTTATTTGTGAGACGAAGTCTGAAATTGATTTGACAATTTTTATTTTCAAAAACAATCAATGCGTAATGCCGTAATGGTTAGTTTGGAACTTGTGGAAAAAAAGAGAAACGAAGGGTATTAAAAAAAAAAAATCTCTCCTATTGCTTGGTTTTGATAGAAAATAGAACATTTTAGAACTATGCCCAATACAATTTTCCTCACATTTTTCTTCCACTTTCCACAAGTTCGAAATATAGCATGAGACAAATTGAAGGGGGCAAAAGGGTAATGGATATTGGCGCGTTAATTGGTGTGGCTGTTAATTGAACAGCGAAGCGACGGACTTCTCCTCAATCTTCACTTTCCCCAGAGAGAGAGAGAGAGAGAGAGAGAGAGAGAGATTCAAAGCAATCTCAATGGAGCTATGCGGTGCTACTTCTTTCGCCTGGACTAACTCCATCTCTCCCTCCCTCCACTTCTCCCAATCTTCCTCGGTCAGTCTCTCTCTCTCTCTCTCTCTCTCTCTCTCTCTCTCTCTCTCTCTCTCTCTCTCTCTCTTAATTGTATGTATACAGGTATAGGCATGCATCTGCATTGTCGGTTCTTGTTTGAAACATTAATAGTTTTGGTGTGTGGATTTATTTACGGGTCGGCTTTGTTGTATAGGTTTACGAGGTTAAGAGATTCAGGATTTTGTGTGTAAGCACCGACGCTGTCTATGCTCAATCCCAGAAGGTAATGCTTTCTGATAATTCCGTTAACTGGTTTTCCAATTGTGACTACGCTAGCCGTATAGTCCGTATCTGTTTTGATGTCGACGATGTGCGTGTTCAATATGTATTAAAAGAGCAGTATGTGGACTGAACCCGAACTAAGCGGGGCATATAATTTGAGGAATGTTATGTACGCAACTCTGGACACTATTGCGTCCAGAGTTGTGTATGCAGAGATTCGCAACTGGAGTGGTAGCCAACTGGTAGACACAATGTACTCCCATGTGTTTGACAGGGCATCAAACCTCACTAACTATAACAATGTTGACTTCCGCCGAGCAAAAAAAAAAGTAAAAAACTAAAAAATGGGGCATATATCTTGATGGAAGAGCTGAACTATGTAAAGTAATATTTACTATTAGCTAGAATTATGTCATTTGGATCGTGGTTGAAACTTGGTTAAATTCTACCTTCAAGACATTGAATTCTCTAAAGCGAGCGAGAACTGAGAAGCCAGGAACTATGGCTAACTTTTTGAAGATGTCGATACTTGTACGGCATGTAATAGGTCATCTAATTCTTACTTTCTCAATTTTTTTGGTCCTTCATAAATGCATGATCGAAGTTCTGGTCATGTGCATTTGATTCGCTTCACATGACATGGTAGATTGATAAACATTTTGCATATACATGTCAAATTTCATGTGGCAAAACTATGAATAACATCATCTCAGAGGTTGGAAAAAATGGTGTGACCTAAGGCAAGCAGATAATACCTTGGTGCGACAGAATTGAAGAGAAAAAACAGAAAAGAAACTCGTGGGATCACCTGAAAAGAAACCACGGTGCATCTTCTTGATCAGCTCCAAGCTTGGCAAGGCGGGCACGATTCCCCGCTCTAAGCGTTTGGGCAATTGAACTTCAGCTTTCTTCCACCATGTTGCTGCAGGGTGAATTTGGTCATGAGCCTTTGTTTAACATATTGATAGCAGCTTCAGAATCAAACTCTAAGACAACCTCTGTCATTCCATGTCCCACAATCATCTCAGGCCATTCCCTCTTTTTGCTAAAGTTGTTTCAGTCTGCATTTCTTTATACATTGTTCTTCAAATCTCATCGTATAAATTGAAGGAACGGCTGAACTTGCAAACATGCCGTTGATGTACACAATGTTTGCCTCCTCAACTGCAAAGTTATGCTAGTATCTTGTTTTCTCCCTTTCATGGTTGGTGAGGATGTGCAGCGTATCTGTTGGGCATCTTTACTGAGATATGGTTCATCAGTGGAGTGATCCATCTGTTGGGCTAGTTAAACGAAGTTAAAGCATTTGCAAGATGCACATGTTCAACCTTAAGCATTTTGTGGCCCAGAAATAGTATTGGTGTTCACCTTTTTTATGGACTTGAATCAGATAGATTTGGTTCCTTGGAAATTTAATTTTTTTTGCAGGAAAATCAGATGACTGTTTCCATAACAGGAGCTACAGGTTTTATAGGTAGAAGATTAGTACAGAGGCTACAGGCAGGTTGCGCTCATCCCATCTAGTTGTAACTCTAATGAATTATTCATTGCTACAATTGTATGGTTGAGGCACAAGCAAGCACAATACGTTAATTTGGTGGATTCTGTCGGATCTTTTTCTTGTTAGTAAGTTCCTTAGACTAACTTTTAATAGCAGGATCCTTATAAAATGGGTGCGCTCCCAAGACAGGAGCTCGAATCAGCGCTCCCAAGATGAGAGCTTGACGGGAGCTCGCTCCTAACTAAGATGGGAGCTTATCAGCTGTTAAGACAGTTATTCTCTTACTTTTAAGGAAATAATGCCATTTTGGAAATAAAAATATGAAAATCATATCAATCAAGAAGTTTGGCAAATTGGAAATATCTAACTTCCATTAATTACCCTTTAAGATTGGGAAAAATCTCAATAAGTATTACTTTTCCTGCAATGGTTAACTGTTTAAAGATATTCTATATATGTATTTATTTGTAATCTATATACGCTCCTTAGGCACTCCCAACCTTAGGAGCTTCTAGGTGCTTCTGCTCCCCCACTCCCGCTCCCGCTTCGTGCTACTAAGGACTAACTTTAAAGGGAACGCTATCAGCTCCCCATGTTAAGTCAGATTAGGACCTAATCACCTAAATCTACCCCTAAAATAGAAAGTTAAAAAAACTAACGGCCTGTACAGGATGCAAAAGTGCGTTTGTAAACTTTATATGCTTCTTATGTTTCAAGAGCATCTGCCAGATTCAGAACTTGATCAAGATAAGGGAGCAGCCCCGGAATGTCCTCCTACATGGATGCCTGAAATAGTGTTATTCATTCTACTAATCTACTCATCAGCTCCTTAAGTTGTAGATACGTCCAGTGTCCTACTTCTTTCACCCCAGGAATTCCAGTATTTCCACATCACACACAACAGGCTAAAAGCCAAGCCTTCTTCCTATGCTTTATCACCCTACTCTGCAACCAGGCTTTGATTGGGGAACACGCAAGGCATTCCACACATTATCACAAACCACAATACAATAAGTGAGAACATGAGATATGAACTCCCTATGTTGCTTGCAAAGCAACAATAGTTGATAACGACTTGCCTCGTCCGGACCACATTATTAAATATTAATAGCCAAAATCTTCTCATGGCTTGGCATTCCGCACCAAAAAAGCCAATTATTAGTGGCTCTCATAGTACTGGTCCTTGCCAATGGAAAATCATCCCTCTTTGAAGTCTTACCCAATACCCATCAAGGTCCTTTTAAGTTACCGATTGTCCCAAAAGCCTAAGTTGTTAGGAAATGGACCTAACAATATATATCAAGTTCTCAACACCCTCCCTCAATCCAACCCTATCTCGCACATGGAGATGCAAACATCCATACATACTGCAAATAATGCAAAGAGAAGAAACATAATGCAAATGGAAATCAAATACAAACAGAAAGTCTTGAACTCAAGACTTCTTGCAACTTGTGCTTTGACACCATGTTAAGTTAAGTTAGTTGCCAATTGTCTCAAAAGCTTAAGCTGTTAGGAAATGGACCCAATAGTGTATATTAAGCTATCCAACAGGTCTAATCCTCGGACTAGCTTTCTTTGAGATAATCCAGCTCAAAGAATGTTGACACTCTTTGCATATGTCTCCAAAGCTTGATATCCGCATGCATTTTCTTCCCCTCTCCCTAAGTCAATTTGCTACCAAAGCCAGTTTGTAAACTAAAAGGGCAACCAATGCACGAAGCCCCCGTTGTTGCAGGGCAGGGGCAGTTCCGCTGGGCTTTTAGAGGGTTTAGATTCAAAAAATACAATAGAATTTCATTTTTTTATGCATATAATTTAATGCTGTTTGCATTGAATCTTTCACAAGTCCAGAGTAAATGAAAATTCACATAACTTCGTAAGTAAGTAGATCATACAGCTTAATAAAACAAAATAAACTAGGCCTGATAAGTTTTCAACCAAAATAAATATATTTGTTTAATATATTGTTTGTATACATAAACTTTTTTATACATTTTGTTACGCTGAGATAAAATCCTGCAACCGCACAGGCAAAAGGGTGGATGTAAAAGCCAGTTTGTCGAATGCAAGATGAAAAATTAAAAGGGAAGGTCCTCCCAAACAATTACACTTAGGGAGAGGGGAATGCAAGATGAAATTCTTGTTGCCAGAATTTCACCTTTTGTCCCCCTTCTTACGTTATTTTATGATTATCAATAACTGTAGCTTGAAACATCTATCCCTTCTAATATTTTCCATTATTAGCATATGGTGTTTCATGACCAGATAGCTTTCGATGTGTCATGTTGTATTCCAGATTTCCTGCATGTGATGTTTGCCTTGAATGAATTTACTTAGTTTGAAAGTGATTGTTTTTACGGGATTCATATTGTGAACTTGATCCCTCTCCATGCACACGTACATGTATGCATTAGTTCTTGATTCTTGAATTTCTGAGCAGTGTGAACAGATCAGATGGCTAAGTGCTCTATTTTATTACCTTCGGAATGCAGATAATCACAGAGTTTGCGTCTTGACGCGATCAAGATCAAATGCTCAGTTAATTTTTCCGGGTAAGAAGGTAATACCAACATTTATTTGTCTGCACGAATGGATAGTGTTTATGAAATTAGCAATATAGTGGATATCCTAGTATACCACCCTCTTTCTTCTATTAAGGGGCAAATCTACCTGGTTTCAGCCATTTACCAAATGATTATCATATCCGTCGCCAGCGGGACCACTTCTTTCTGGTTCTTTTTTCTTGATTTGGAATTCCCTATTAGCTATTTTTCAAGTTCCAACTCACAATCAATGTATCGTATGTATTTTATTGTTTAAGCTACAGAACTTTCTTTTTCATTGCAACTCTAGAAGATAAACTCTTTGCTTTATCTTTGTTCTTGGAGCTGGAATTTAACTTTTGATTCTTAGCATTCCTTCTCTTCCTTTTCCTTGCAATTTAGTCAGGGAATTCCCAGGGATTGTGATCGCAGAGGAGCCAAAGTGGAAGGAATGTATTCAAGGTTCGAATGCAGTTGTAAATTTGGCTGGAATGCCCATTAGTACAAGATGGTCTCCCGAGGTTAGCAGTTCAAACTTATTTGACTACCTGGATTGTGCTTTCTATGCTACTTCCAAGAAGTAGCTATCGAAGCTTTTATACATAGTTTGCTTCTAATTACTTACAGAAGTAGGATTGTAATGCCTCAAGTCAGTTGACTACTTGCGCCCATAAATCAGAAATGCTTATTGATGTCCTACATACTGCAGATCAAGAAAGAGATCAAGACTAGCAGGATAAGAGTAACCTCAAAGGTCACCATCCATATTTTCTTTGCCATTCTCTACACTGCAAAAAAATCTTACGTACTCCCTCCGTTCCAAATTGCTGGTCCCTTTTAGGGAATTCAACTTTTTCCTTTGCCATTCTCTACACTACAAAAAAATCAAACCTACTCCCTCCGTTCTAAATTGCTGGTCCCTTTTAGGGAATCCAACTTTTTATGAGACATGCAATAAATGCATTCACACTTAAAAAGATACATTGATTTCCAACAATGCCCTTATATTTCAACTTTTGAATGAAACCATTGTTATGGAAAAAGGGACTATTTTGGAAGATTGAATACATTTTGTTTTGACTTTTCAAAGAGGACTAACAATTTGACACATCCCAAAATAGTGCAAGGGGCGAGCAATTTGGAACGGAGAGAGTATGTTCTTTTCTACTTTTGGAAGGGTCATTATAGCCTCACTCAATGATTGTTTATATTCTCCATTCTGGTTTGAAAATTTTGTTACTTATTTGTCATGAAGGTTGTAGAATTGATAAATGACTCACAAGATGAAGTCCGGCCTACAGTTTTGGTTAGTGCAACAGCAGTAGGTTATTATGGTACGTCTCTGCAAATATGATTTCTTTCTCATTTATTCATGGCTGTCTTTCAAACAAGTTTGTTAGTACCATTTTCTCCTTCTTTGGAGTTATTAAAAAGTTCAGTATTATCCGCTGATCATCTTTGAGCAAGACATAACACCATACAACACTTGAATACACAAGGAAAACCCCAACACCAGAGCATAGCACCAGAGCAAAACAAGCAAAAAGAGCTAAGAAAAAAATACTAGGGCCAGGCAAACTCGATCCAACACCTAAAGCCTTATTAAGAGCTGAAGGCATAACACCCCTTGTAGAACTCATTGAATCTCTAATAGCATTCACTAGTGTGGTTAATGTTCCTTTTACCTTCCGCAAATATTCAGGCACTAGCGAAACCCAAGTATTTAATGAGCAAAGTCCATCGGGAAATGATTACTTGGCTGAGGTAAGAAATGGTTTATCTCAGACTTGCAGTTTTAATCTATTTCTAAACATGAAAAATGACTAACCCTTCATCCTACCAACGCAATACCCTTACCAGGTTTGTCGAGAATGGGAAGCAACAGCTCTCAGAGTTAACAAGGATGTTAGAGTAGCACTTATTCGCATTGGCGTGGTCCTTGGTAAAGATGGTGGTGCTCTAGGTATGATTTTAGCTTCCGATTCTTTTTACTTGTATGGATGTTATTTTGATAAAATTGACATTATCAACCTCGGAATCCCTGTGGGAAAATTTATTCAGGCTTATGTGTCTCCTCTGAACGATGGGAAGGAAACCATAAAACTATTCAAGTAGCAATCCTCTTAATTTATCATCTAATTTATAATCCTTAAAATTTCTGCTACAATTATTTGGTTGCATCTGCTCGGAATTAGCAAAGATATGCCCTTCAAAATATCTGGTACTTTGAACTTAAAAATCACTCTATGCTCTTTTGCATTTTACTAAACAATGTTCTTTCTTGAGACTGTGCAGCCAAAATGATCCCTCTGTTCATGATGTTTGCTGGCGGACCTTTGGGTTCTGGAAGACAATGGTATTGCATAAAGTTTTGTCATCCCTAGGAATTGTTCCATAAACTTGTACCAAGCTACTGAACAATCGTTTAACATCATTTCCAAAGCAAAAGTGGCTTCGAATTCATCATCAAGGGCAGAACAGTAAAATTTAAAAATGTTGACCAAATAGTAAAAAATGTCAAATTTGCTTGTCTTATGATTCTTAACTATCTGTTAGATGTTTTGTGACATTCATTGAGATTGATTTAATTATCGTCATAGAGATTCTTCTCTTGGTTGTGTAGGTTTTCATGGATTCATTTGGACGACATAGTGAATCTCATATACGAAGCTTTATCTAATCCATCTTATAAAGGTAACTTTTCTTTATTGACCAATTTTTCAACGGACTCTTTGAGAGAGTAAGGGGCTAAGGGCAACTAGCTGAAAAGTGAAAATGCTAGAGTGGAAGTGAACTGCTGGTTTTATGTGTCCTTTAATCATCACCCAATACCCACTTGACCACTTCCTTTGTGATATCAAGTGAGCAAAGCACAGGACTAAGTAACTATTAAGAAAAACATTATTGTAATTTCCCATACAAGTATTGACCCAGGCAATCTTGTTTTTTTTTTGATCGGTAGGCAATCTTGTTTGATTTCGTGTTTTTGTTATCCTAAAAAGCTAGCGTGGGCCTTGTGCGAAACCAGCAATATTTTATCCACCATCTTTGTTGGCGGTTCAGACTTCCAGAAGTGGGAGATTTGTTGAGGATGCTTTTTTATTCCTCAGTTGTCACCGCAGCTGGAACCATTGATTCTCGTAGCGCTTATTTGTTTGACTGGACCAAGAGTGAATTACTTGGAATGAGAAAATCCCAATACCACACATCCCCAATATCTGATGTGTTCAATTTCTGAGAGATTGCATGCCCAACAGACGTGCAATCCCTACACTAGTTGTTGCATCCAAGTGCTTGTAGTGTGGGGCCTCACAGGTTTTGTAATCCAATCCATGTCAAACAGGCCCAAATATGCATTCAAAGATGCGATCATCGATCATCATACATCTGCATTCACGTGTTTAGTCTTTTTTGGTTGGCTTTGAAATGTTTTTTCCTTGAAATGGCCCTGCTTTGGTGATTTCACTTAGCTGAACAAATGATCTATCTGACACTTACTAGGCATCATATTATTAATACTGTTTTAGGCTCTTCTGTAATTTGTACTGAATCTAAAAGTGATCCTGATGTCAGGTGTTATAAACGGAACTGCACCTAATCCCGTTCGATTTGGGGAAATGTGTGCCCAACTGGGGTCTGTTATGGGTCGGCCTTCTTGGCTGCCTGTACCTGACTTAGCACTCAAAGCGGTGCTTGGAGAAGGTGCTTCAGTGGTAAGGAATCTTTTCTGTTGTGGTTTGTTTTTGCTTTCCTCCCACCGTTACTTTCATTTTGCTGGAACTTGACAAAAGGGCTTCCGGCAGGTTTTGGAAGGACAAAAGGTGCTTCCTGCCAGAGCTAAGGAGTTGGGTTTCCAATTTCGATACCCCTATGTGAAGGATGCTTTGAAAGCCATTCTTTCACAAGGAAGTCCAAGCATGACGCGATCAAACTGAACATAAATTCTACTATATTTTTTCTGAGTAGTGCTACTGACAAAGATGTTCCATGCTCATCAAACGGCTGCAAAGATGTGTCAGGATGTGTATCTTAACACCTATGTCCAAAGCATTTTCCTTCTTTTTTGGGGCAATGAATTGCAATGAATTGATATTCCAGTGCAATCATACTGAGATGAAATTGAGCTCTACACACACGAAATATATACCTCCCTAGGATGTTAGGATACATAAAACTCGGTCCATGAAAGTGTCCAAGAAAGAAAATAAATGGTCCAGATTCACAGTACTATTTTCAAGATGGTGGCTTTGGTATACCAATGGTTAGTGCCATTTATTCTTTTTCTGCTTCTTCTGGTTTTTTGTGAGCCTTAGTCTTCGAATTGCTGGGAATTGCTCATCTGTAAGTATAGGAAAAAAAACCTGCATTGCCCCATGGTGTTGATTGATGGGGGATATTTCCCGTCTTTCTTTCTTGGGAGATCAGTGCTATGGTGGAGGATGTCAAGGTTTGGGCGGATTCAAGACGATGGATGTGTGTGTGGTGTTGTCGGGAGAAGAGCAAAGATGCTCATTGGCTTGCATTCAGCTGTCTATGTAGGAAAACTTTATTTTAACCGGGTTGTATTCCGCCCAGATTAAATGTTGTCTTGAGTTGTTGCGTTAAACATATCCAAAAGAAAAAACTAAGTGTGAGGCAAGCGATGCAAGCCTAGGGTCATTTGAACGTCTCAAAGAGAGGATAGAGAAGAGAGGGAGAAGGATAAGTATAATTAGATGGTCATCTTAAATTATTTGGTTAAGATCAAAAAAACAAAATCTAATGGAGTATTACTTGGATATTGTCTTATTTGTTTATTTTAAGTTTGAAATTAGCACAAAACGTCTTTTAAAATCAAAGTTCAATGTATATCCTTAAAATTCACCAAGTAGTAAAAGCAGGGAAAAAAAAAAAGAGTAAAATTCTATCACATGTATTAAAAGTTGTCCAAAACCAGAACTCCTTTTAATTAGCATAGATAGGAAACTGTCCAGAGCAGAAAGATATTTTTAATTAATATGTACGGATAAGATATTCTTAATTAATACTATCAGATTAGTATAGATAGATGGGTCAAAATTTCCAACAAAAATATTAGGAACAGAAGCGCACAGATTGAGACACATATATGTGTGAGGCAGCATCTACGAGAACCTTACATTTACTTTATGGGACTCATGTACATCAGACACATATTGAGATACATATGTGTGAGGCACCATCTACGAACCCTACATCTACCTTATCGGATTCATGTGTATCAGACATTTCCTCATAATTTCCAAATCATGTTGTCCACTCAATTCCTACCCTACGGTTCTGCTCTCAAATCATGTCATCGCGAATTTAACAATTTAAAATGTTTTTCAAGAGTTACTTTCACACTCACGTTCGGTCTCAACACACATATTATGTAACTAAAGCCCAACGCAATGTCACATAATCTTTCTTCAGCTCGTGTTCTTTGCACTTGATCATAATTCTCGCTTTTCACAAATCTTAGGAGTTCACATCTTTCTTAAAAAACACTTATACACATAGTCTTCGCTCACACGTGTGTATTTATGTGACTTAAATTATACGGTAATATTCCGATGGGACCTAAGGTGCCTCTAACCACGCCTCTCTAATATATGCATGAGCCCACATATATAATTGTGAGGCCCACGCATACGCGGGAGGGTGTGGCGGGTGAAAAATTATTTGGTCGTTATGAGCACCGTCACTTAATGCCCAAGTATCCTTATCCACCACACATTTTTCGTGGTGCTCAATACTAAATGTATGAACTCACGAAAATATATGGTAGATAACGGTTCTAGCTTAGTCACATAATTCTTTGAAATAACCTTCGCTTCCGCTCTTAATTATCGCACTCATAAATTATAGTTATCGGGAGATTTTTTAAAAATTCTTTTACGCTCCCCATCCACCCAGGGATTATGTGACAGGGTGCTATGACATCACATGGTGGTAGCCTATGGAATAATTGCCCGTGATTATAAAAAAATTATTCAATAAAATTATTCAATGCCCCTGGACACCGGTAGATGGTGCCTCAAGCCTTTTATCTACTATACATTTGTGTGGTCCATACCATTTGTAGTAGAAAAGAGTTTGGGACACAACCAAATAGTAACCCAGGCCATAACAAAAATATTAGAGGCATATTAGTTGTGCCACGCCCCTCTCATATTTAGATGGGTATATGTAAGAGAGATTTGGCTGAGGTGTGGTACCCTGATGTGCCCCTCTTTTCCATATCCACACTATAAAGGGCGAAGCCGTAGATGACCCTGTGCATTCTTTTGAACATCAATTTTCCTGGGTGCTCTCAGAAATGGCGATAACGCTCAACAATGGCTTCAAGATGCCGCTTATCGGCCTCGGCGTATGGCGTATGGACGGAAAAGACATCAAAACCCTCCTATTCAGCGCCATCAAACTGGGCTACCGCCACTTCGACTGTGCCGGTACACAATCTCTCTCTCTCTCTCAAATCATGTCATCACGAATTTAACAATTTAAAATGTTTGTCAAGAGACATTTTCGCACTCATGTGAATTGGGTTTGATGGAAATGGATCAAGTGTGCTGTTAGTCAACAGTCACTGGTTCTTTGATACTCCTATATCTTTATTACGCAGTTGTGCTGAGATCTTAACGTGAAATTTGAGTGAGGTATTTTGATCGGTCAACGGTGAAGTATTGTACCATTTTCATAGTTTTAAACGTGGCCTATCAAAAATAAGAAATAAAAAATGTGGGATTTCAAGTGAGAGTTGATGAAGAGAATTTAGCAGGAGAAGTGAGCTTCAAATTTGCCATTTCCCTTTAAACTGTCACTTAGTTTGTTGTAGTGTTACTTAGGGTTCATTCTTCCATTCCATTTGTTAGCTTTCTTGGAGGGTTCCTACCTAAAATCCACTGGCTAAAGGTGGAGGAACCTCTAGAATATATTAACCAAACTTAGGTGGCTTAAATGAGCGATGAGTTTTAATGTGTTATATCATTGGCACTATAAAACAATATATACTGTTCCATAAACCTTGATTATGTTCATAACATGAACTCTGATCTTATAGTTTTGGGCACCTGTTGCTTTGCATAATGCCATGATAAATAAAGGAAGTGAGGATAGTGCCCCCAAATGTAGGAAAGTAAAAGAATGACCATTGCTTTCCAACTAGTTGTTTTTGCATTAATTGTTACTTCATCAATCTTAGTGATTAGCGTACCCGTTGTATGTGCTTCTCGTGATGGTTGGTCAAGTAACAAGAATGGTGTATTTTTCTGTACATCCTTATGGATTGGATTAGTTTTTCTGGTGGATACCCTTAATTCTCTCATCCCTTGAACCTATTCATCCCAGCTCTAAAAACGAAATGACTCCATGAATTCTGGGTATCCTTAATTCTCTCAGCCTGTGAACCTATTCATCCCAGCTCTAAAAACGAAATGACTCCATGAATTCTGGGTATCCTTGATTCTCTCAGCCTGTGAACCTATTCATCCCAGCTCCAAAAACGAAATGACCCCCTGAATTCATTTCGGTTGTACAAGGCTCCACCTAATGCACTAGGCTCCGGCGTACAATAGATTTTGAGTATTAGGTGGAAAGAACCACCCTTACCTTTTTGTGGGAAAGCCGATTCCCTCAACTCCTCAATTCCCTGTGAATTTCATAATGATGCCATGTTTTCTGCTATAATCTTCTCCAACTGACATGCAATGGCACGACTACCATATGTTGAGGGTAAGAAATAACGACATAGTTTTGTACGAAGTACGAGGAATCTCTTGCTCCTCTTGTGGAATCTGAACTATGTCCTCATTGAAATGGCATAGCACTCTCTTTAAAATTGTACTTACCAGTTCCCTCCTATGCCAGAAAATCAGCCCTCATATACAACAGATGCATGATATCATTATCTGCATTCCATACCTCGTATAATGTTCAAGGGATTTTGGAAGTTTGAAACATTGATGTTCCTCTTGGGGCTGGTTTACAAAGCAAATATAAGACCAGTAGATGTATGAGAATTTAACCATTAAGTTTACTTTGCCATTGTTTCCAGTGTATTTCCACAAAATCTTTTTGAGCTATTTTCTGGTAGATGATGGCCGATAAATTTGTGCTTTCAGCTGATTACAAGAATGAAGCAGAAGTTGGTGAGGCACTCGCTGAAGCATTTCAGACAGGGCTTGTTAAGAGAGAGGATCTTTTCATTACTACCAAGGCTAGTCATACAAATTTACCCTACTCTTTTTTGTTTTGCTCTGTCATTAATCACTCATTGTCCTGGTAGTGACATTTATCTTATTGTATTTTGTCCTGACTGCAGCTTTGGAATTCAGATCATGGACATGTTTTAGAAGCCTGTAAAGACAGTTTGAAGAAGCTTCAGCTTGATTATCTGGATTTATACCTTGTTCACTTCCCCATAGCCACGAGGCATACTGGTGCTTTCCACCTTCCGTTTCACCTTAATATATCTTGTTTCCATGCTGTTATGTCAGGACGCAAGATCAAAGGGCTGAATAACTCAAAACTTATTTTGACTGTATAACTGGGTTTCTTTGATGAAATTACAGAGTGAAGAACTTACAAATGTTAACATTGTAACTCATATGAAGTGGTGCAGAGTGTAATTTGGATTGAGATCTTAGGATGGATACTTTGTAGTGGAAGATAGGTAGACTTGAATACCCATTCAAGTACTGTGCAAATGATTTCTGAACCTAAACTAGTGTCATTATGAGGCAGTGGCACTGGCACATTGCGGGTGGCTGAACCATGTGGATGTATACATCTTAATATACTTTCAGATGTTCTGTAATCTACATGGATATATCTACTAGGGAATGCTAATCATAACCCATTGGGAGGTGGGTAAGGTTCGAAAAATGTGTTTCAAGCGGTGAAAGTACATATAAGAAGGTGGAAGTGCGTAGAAATTGTGAAAAGTGCATTTAGAATTCTAGATTATATGGTATTATTTGCACCTTAACCGCCATGTGGTATAGCATGTGACAAAGATTCACTAATGGGTACGAGTCCCAGAACTGCTCACTGATATAAATTTTTTGCGGATTCTTAACACGATGGGTTAAGATTTTTCTATTAATTTTAATTTCGATAATCTTTTGTGACATATTTCTGACACTTGCAGGAGTTGGTACAACTGATAGTGCTTTGGGTGATGATGGTGTGCTGGACATAGACACGACGATATCCTTGGAATCTACCTGGCATGCCATGGAAGATCTGGTTTCCATGGGTTTAGTTCAGAGCATAGGAATCAGGTGCATTGAGTTACCATTTTCTGTCATTTGCTAATGATATAGGGCACCACATAACATGGTAATATACTATACGGTTGTTGCTTGTCTATTGAGTCTATTTCGCTCTCACAATCCTGGAAGACGGGAAGAAAAACTGTTTATTTTAGGTCAATAAGCTATGAGGTGTTGAGGAGTTCCTATTAACTTTCAGGCATGCAACACAAAAAAGTGACCCTTTGATCTCATCCCAGTGTTATATAGCCTATACCTTGTCCCCTCTTTGAAAGTTGATAGGAATATAATGTCAACGTTTCTGTGTTCGGATTTGTCACCTTTTTCTGCTTTTTTAATTGTGGTCATGTATAGTTGAATGGGTGATGTTTAGTTGACGTGAGAGATTTGCATTTGGTTAATTTCACATCGAAGATACCCAAAGGTGTTCTTCACAGACTACTATCGACCTCTGGCTCAACAAGAACTTTTTAATTGTGCAAAAAATATCTCCTTAAGCATTGTATTTGCGAAACTCTTGTAACATACCTCTCTTTGTCATTTTCACCTCTTACCTATCATAGTAATATGTTTCATAGTACTTTGCTATGGAATATCTGGCAACTCAAAGCACAATTAAGGCGGATTTCTCTGCTGTTGGACACTTCCGCATTATATTGCTCTTTTTCCCATTCTTTTGTACCATCTCAATTGTAGATAATTCTCACGTATCACAGGACTTCTAATTTCTTCATGGCATTTTTTTTATTTTATTTTGCAGCAACTATGACATTTTCCTTACTAGAGATTGCTTGGCTTATTCTAAAGTGAAGCCTGCTGTGAACCAGATCGAAACACACCCCTACTTCCAGCGTGATTCTCTCGTCAAATTCTGCCAAAAGCACGGCATCTGCGTCACAGCCCACACCCCTCTAGGTGGTGCCACGGCTAACACCGAATGGTTTGGTTCTGTGTCATGTTTGGACGATCCCATTCTCAAAGTAAGTTAAAACTTTGTATCCGTCTAATCTTATGGCAAAAGAATATAATCGCTTTCAGGAATTCTAAGGTGTCTAAACGATTTTGCCCTTTGATTCCATGGTTTCAGGGTTTAGCTGAGAAATATAAAAAGACTGTGGCTCAGATTGTTCTCCGGTGGGGTATTCAGCGAAACACGGTAGTCATCCCAAAGTCATCGAAACTCGAGCGACTGGAGGAGAACATCAAAGTTTCTGACTTTGAGCTGACCAAGGAGGACATGGATCTGATTAAAAGCATTGACCGGAGCCACCGGACCAATCAACCTGCGGTATTCTGGGGTGTCGATATGTATGCATAAATTGGTCGTGGTTGTGTGAGTGGCGAGGTTCCTTTTATTTTCTGCTGATAATAAAACATGAGGAAACGAACGGTGTTTGATGTGGTGGATTGAACTTACTTTGGATTCTATTGGTGGTTTGATTTTGGTTTTATGATGGCAAACATAGCTAACAAGGGGTACGAGGGGAAATTGTTGAATTGGCTTGAATCTAGGGCGTACGTAGGAACGGCAATGGGGCGGGTTCATAGAGTTTCCCTACCCAATCTAATTTATTTAAAGTGCATCTCAAGTTGCGAAATTAAATTAGATACATTACCAAGTTTCCCTAGATCCCAATCTAGACACAAATGTATTCGGAATCATCTAATGCATGTGGATCTCCCGATCAACTCCAGAAACAAGCTCGATCACGTCTGCATTTAAATGACTAGATATGTATGGCATTGGATTTGAAGACTGCTCCAGTATATATCCAAGTAATCTCGATATGAACAAATTTGTATCTCTATAGAACTAGCTACGTAAATGACCCCATCCCAAACAATTTCTGGAGTCGCCATTCACGCCAATTTTACTTGTTTTTGAAGTCGTCAATCAATATTTTCATCCAATTGTTTAAAAAAAAAAAAAACCTCACTTCCAAAACGATGCCTGATCAATAGTATACTTTTAGGTAGCAAAAGAAGAGGAGAACGTAGCGAGAGTTCTTGGTTTCGTCGTTTCTGAACCTTGGTTTTACGAGTATGTAGTTTCTGTTCTTTTTTATCAGCAACGTAGTTTCTGTCCTTTCCTGGTGTTTTACTAATGAAACAACAGATACATATCATACCCTGTGGATGACTGTCTATACAAATGCCGCCACCAATTGAACAAAGTAAAGCTTTACTTGGCGAAAAAAACGCCAAAAAAGGGTTCAGTCACTAGGATGATTTCGGATTTCCTGGGGAACCCTTTCTCTGTAGTGTAAGCACTAATATACAATCGGAATAATGGCAAATCGGTCCCTAGGGTAATTGTCGAATTTACGTAGATACCACCTATGTGTTTCTGCCGCTGCAAAAGCAAGATTCGCCACCTGCCACATCAATTCAAGAAAGAAACTAGGTCTTCAGACAAGAATTGACAGATTACGCGGAAAACAAAAGCAATTCGCGATTCTTGATAACTTCTCAAGTGAAGGAAATGAAGCAATACCACAAATCCAAAAAGTAACCAGATTGTGAGGTCTGTACCACCACTAGCTACCACAAGACCAGCATATATAACCTTCATAAGAGAAGAGATCGCAAAATTAGGTGCAAATAACTGTGGGTTCCTCGGTACAACAAAAAATTACTTGAAAAGAAAGAAACAAAAAGAAGGGGACAAGAGAGAATTACGATCTCAGCTAGGTAGTGCGGAGATGAGACATAGTCAAACCAATCGCCATGAGGGATTACGTACTCATCAGCTTGTTCTGAGTTCTCCCGTAATGAGCCCTGGCCGAAATGAAATGATTCGGTCAGTGATAACAGAAAAGGCAGAATATATCGTAGCAGTTGTAAATGGGCAAGTAACATTTCCACCAACTTTCTCTGTTGCATAATCTACAACCACAGAAAGGGGACGGCGACAATGGACCAGGAAATCGTATAATACATTTTATTGTGAATATATCATCATTCAAAAGCGACTGTTGCCACTAAATACCAGAAGTCAGTTTTAGACCTCCATGAAACAAAATTCCAGACCTTTTAGCAATCAAATCAAGAAATGTAGACAAATGAGATCTCACAAATCATATATTTCAACTGCTGCACCGACTTATACTTACGGATAATATATTTCGCTATACTATCCTAGAAGACAAATGAGATCTCAGAAGTCATTGAGTAACATTTTAAGCAATTTCTGTTCCGTTGGCCAAAAAAAGAATTGATTATGCACTTGGCATCTCAATAAAACAAATGAACATGACAGACGAGAAGCTTACAAGAATTGCATGACAACGGCGCTGATGAATCCAACCCCAGAAAAATATAGCCATTCCAATCCATGAGTTCCACCGAAGTTTCATAAGAGGACCCACAAATTCCCACCAATCAAATTCACTGTTTGGGATCTGAAACATCTGATTCTTTCCTTTAACTATAAACTCAGCCACGTGGTTCATTGCAAATTGAAAGACCTCCGGTGCAAATGTGCAGCAAAGTGAAAGTGGTGCTGCTGCGTAGAAACTATCCTCAGAAAGATACCAAAAGATTAGTGAAATAACTTTTAAATGTTAGTGAAATAACCTATATCAAAATCATATAAGCAGATCGAAAGATACCATTTTTATGCTGGATCACGGTGTCATAACCGTAATATAAGATTTTCAATACTTAAATGTTAACACATGCTATATTTGCTACTTGCTAGCATGACAACAGAAACTGCCTTGATACATTTTTCAGTTTTGATCCTTGAACCTTCACAATTCTGCTGGAAAGCATATAGTATGATTTCCACACTAAAAATATGAATAATGCCAAGATCATTGGCACAATACACGAGACAAATACTCCCTTAAAAGTAAGAGGGAAGACAATATGTTGATCAACGCCCAAAACCCTACAAGTCTACTACATGGTTGCCATGGATATTTTGACCATGGGAGGTTCAACTTCAAGTAAAAGATCTCCTATTTTCCAGAATCGAGTAACTCTCTCAAACTCAAATTCAAACAACGATAAAAGTTTTATAAAGAGAACTACAGATTAACAAAACAGATTATAAAAGTCTCATGAAACTTACAACAAGCCAGCTAGGTAGCCAAATATGTGCATCCGGGCTGAGGGACTGTACTTGAATGTATATATAGTCTCATAAAGGCGTCTCAGAGCTTGAACTTCCATCAACAAAAGCAGAAATACAGATTGCCAAACCCTATATCTATGCTTTAGGGCGCTTGAACGAGATTTATGCGAAGAAAATATACTTGACGCCCCTGTCAAGTACGTGGCAATAGAGGAGTACTGGAATGGCTCAGAGACCAATGGTGCCATGTTATGCGCGTAAAACCAAGTGGCAAGCAACAAGAATGTTGTCCAAACCACAGCCAAAGCATAAAAATGACAGAACCAGTTCTGAGGTACACTCAATTTCTGCAGATCAACAGTACAGCACAACCATGTATTAGTGCAAGTGAAAGAAAACAGATAACTACAATGGGAAAGTGTATTGGAAATGTATCAATAGGTAGGTAATAATAACCTGATCATTTTTCGACACAGTGGCGGAAGCCGAAACTTCGAAAAGTGGCCCACATTAAATTGTTTGGATTTCAGAGAGGCTAAGGTTAACTTATATCTAATTGATATAGGCTACCGTATTTGAAGGGGGCAATACTAGTTTCTCTTTTCAACTTGTCTTGTATGTCCTTCCCTGCCCTCCTTCGAAGCTCAAGTTACTTCTCACTTCCCTCCCTAGGTTCACTTTCAGGCTGAGAAGGCTATCTAATATGCTTTTTTTTTTTTTTGAGAACATGCAAGAAGTGTTAGGTGTTAGTGTTGTTAGTGAGACTTGACCCTTGGCCTTGTGTAAGGTGTTAGTGTTGTTAGTGAGACTTGACCCTTGGTCTTGTGCATGGGGGTATATAGTGCCTTCCAACTTGGCTACAGGCTACCACCCCACTTGCCTATCTAATATGCTTAAACACATGAAAATTTGTATAACTTGAACTTGCTTTTTAGAAGAGTTACCTTCCTTAAATAGATACGAGTTAAGTTCTGTTAATCTAGCATATACAAAATATTGGGTGCGGTTCATGAGAATTTGCAGAAGTTTGGGAAGGCCACAGCCCTGTCTGCCAACCCCTATCCTATGACCAACCTATGTTCTTTTTTTTATTCATCTATTACTTCAAAAAACCCAGCTCTTGTTCCATAAAATTGGTAAAAATCACACTCAAACAATGCTTGAAAAAATTGTTCAAAGTCCTCATAAATCCAAAACAAATTTCCCAATTCCATCTTAAGCAGATAAATACGTAGCTGGAATGCAACATGGTAAACTAAGCTAACTAACGAGAAAATTTTAGATGCAAAGGTTATTTGTACCGCTTTATGTAGCACCGACACGGACACATGACACGACACTGACACTCCGACATGCGAATTTTAAAAAAATTGAGGACACGACACGCTAGGGGACACATTTTAAAAAGCATATATGTATACTATCACATGAAGAAAAGGTAAAACAATTAAGATTCTAATTGTAAATATGTAACACCACATATACGTTACATTATAACCACCATCATATCATTCATAAAAGTATTTCGACCAAAAGCATTTGATCATTTGTGTGCCTTTTTAACCAATAAACCATCACCCGTCACCCAAAACACATGACTTCTCTAAGTTTTAAGAATCCTACTATTTCTTTTATCAACCCCGACTTGTTTTCCAAGTGCCTGAGAGTGTCTAGAGCTTTTTTAGTGTCCCCGGAGTGTCCAAATGGAAAACATAGATAAAAAAAACTAGGACACTTGGAAATGAGTGTCTGACACGTGTCAGGAGAGTATTCGGAGAGTGTCGGTGTCCGACACCGGTACGTGACCTCTAACGAAGTGTCCATGCTACATAGGTACCGCTCCTCTCCCATGGGGTGAGACCTACATATACATGGGACCCACTTTGAGAGGGCATTACAAATAACCATTACCCATAAATAGAGGTGTACACATACACAAGCATAGGAATATATATACATGTGTATATATCTAACATTGAGGAGGGCAGAAGACGAAACGACATACATCGGAAGATTGCATGATCTCCCTCCGTGACCAACCTATGTTCTTCTCTTTCATTCACCTAATATTCCAAAAACCCAGCTCTTGTTCCATTAATTTTGTAAAAATCACACATAAACAGTGCTCAAAATGTTATTCAAGTCCTCATAAATCCAAAACAAACCTTCCAAATCAATCACAACTCAAGCACATAAATCTTAGCCACATAATCATTCACTAGGGCCGTCGGACCCTCCGCTCCGATTCTCAATCCTCGCTCCGCCCTCGCGCTCCCAATCCGCGGCCTGGCGAATTCTAGTACTTTAGGATGCTTTAAAAAGACACTTTCACGCTCGAGCTCATGCACCGCCATATGTGACTTAGTTACAAATAACCATTTGCAATCATTTTTTTTTTTCCCCAACTCCGTTTCTAAACACCCGCCGGTTCAAATTCTTTCAACTTTCAAGCTACCCACACACAGATGAGTACATAACACACACACACACATATGAATACAAACGTGTATATCTATATCTATTTAGAGAGAGAGAGAGAGAGAGAGAGAGAGAGAGAGAGAGAGAGAGAGAGAGAGAGAGAGAGGGTGGGAAAAAGATGAAAGGACGTACATTGGAAGACGATTGCATGATCTTTCCTCTCTTGGCAAACCCTAGCACAAGTTCGCGAAACGAATTGAGGTGAGAAGAGGGTATGGAAGCGACGAGTATAGGCAGCGTGGCAGCGAGCCAGGCCGCTCTCAACAAATCGACGAGCCCAATCTCCATTAAACCACCACACCCAAAACCAAGGACCCAACTTTTTTTTTTTCTGAATTACGGAGTAGCTTTTTCCCAAATGTTTCTAAGCTGGCTTCAGTTCTTGGTTATACTGGGACGAACAACGATTGCTGAAGTAGAAACGATAGCCCATAAAAAGATCGGACTTGCTGCTATTGTCAGTCCAGATAAACAAACTAAAAGACAAGAAAAATACGTATTTTTGTGCACTTTTTATATTTTTTAATACACATTCACATATTTACTATCGTCAGCCATGACTAATTTTAGAATTTTCCTAAAAAGATAGATAGCTTGCGGAGAACTTAAAATATTCTCGAAGCAGAAGCGAGGAATGTCAGAGAGAAGGAGAACAGGCAGCTTCTGTTTTGTGCTTGGACTCGCAATCAAGGTAGGTATCCTCCCCGGTAACTTCGAAGTAGAGTTTCACCAACCAAAGAGTGCAAAAGGGAAGTTCTGTTCTTCCTCGAACAAAATTCGCATATGTTAATTTTGTTAATTATTGATTCGTTTCGAGAGAATTAAAAATTTAATCTATTGTCTAAATATTCTGAGAAGTATTCATGTTTAAGGTAAAAAATGTCATTTTTGTACCTCTTTTTTTAGTTTAGTGAAAACAATGTTATTAAATGCAAGAAGTTGTAGACAAAAAAAAAATAGTGGAAACACCCTCTCATTAGAAGGACATGAGTTAAAATCTTTTCTACATGTACGTGAGTATTTTTTATATGTAGTACTTCCTCAATCTCAATTTATTTGCCTAATTTCAAAACACGTGTCCTTCAAAAAAATTATATATATTTTGCAATATATACAATGTTTTACGAGCAGTATTCGTACTCGACGAATTTAAACGTGATACCGAAGCATACGTTAGGGTATCCACATCTCACTCACTAAACATCTCTGTAAACAAAAGTGGACAGCCAAACCTCAAAATTGCTGCTGCATCAGCCTCGTTTGTGGCTCGTCATTATCAACAATTTTCTACAAATGCTACAGTGGCTCGTTTAAGGTACCGAGCAACTGTTCATAGACTACTAATTATTTTATTATTTTTATTCCCCTTTTGACGTCAAGTCTCTCTAGATCAGGAGCTCTCTCTATCTAAATTCTTGTTCCATGTTCTCGATCTGGAGCAAATAGAAATTTGCTCCTTCTTGTAGGGTAAGATTTTGATATTAGTTGAGGGAATTGCAGTATTCTGCTGTAAAAATTGGAGGATTTGGATCTATTTGCTACCTGTAGCACAAATGGGTTTCTTCATTTGGCAACTCCTCATCTCTTCAACTTTCGGATTGAGAGAGAGAGCGGGGGGGGGGGGGGGGGGGGAGAGAGAGAGAGGGGATGGATTAATTTGGTGAAGACGTTTGTATGGGTGGGTTTGATTCACGTATTTGGGGATACAGATCTTGATTTAGGTGGAGCCAAAAGGGCATTTCGAGTATTTGGGTGGGGTTGAGAGAGAGAGGGTGTTTGGTTTGGTGTTTTTTTTTAGAATAAAAAATGATATTTTTGATGGGATAATTTTAATGTAGGGAATCTGATGCAGTAGACATTTTAAAAATGTGTAGCTAAAATAATAAAATGGCTTTTAAAGGTGTAAATTGGTCCAAAATATAGAGAAACCGGTACGGATGCTCTTACTACTTTGGTGGGGTTGTGGACCCGTGGTAACGAATGGATAGAGGTTAATCCAAAAGGTCTGCCATAGTGAGTTTGGCTCTTTCGATGGGTACTTGCTGAAATGCTATAGTGGTTGAAAGCCCCTCTTCCTTGTGGGGGCTGCAACTTTGGTCTCTCTTCTGAATCTTTTGTGGACCAAAAAATTTTTTTTTTTTTTGAAGGAGAGAACAATGAAACAAAATTGTCAAAAAAAACTGTACGGTGGGTAATAGTGTATTTTTTATTTTTTTTTTATTCTCCAACAATGAAGGACAAAGTACAATCTTTCTTTCATTTCCACAAAATCCATTGAGGAAAGCCCTCGGCAATTATAAAGATGGAATAAATCTTATTCACCATCAGTGTAAAATTTTACTTTTCCATCACCTTCTATTATGGACCCCATTGAGTATCTATTGTTGTAATCTGAACCATTCATATTTTAAGACCCGCAATATAGTAGTGCAATGCAAAAAAAATTGGTTTGATTGAAAGTCGATAGATATATCAAAATTTGAATTTTGGTTTATAAATTGTACGATCTGATATCTGTCAATAATAATATAAGATAAACTATCCATTTTTCAAAGCAAAATTTAATTTTTTATACTCCTATCGATGTTAGTTCAAATTTATTTTTTGTATAAATACACTATTATGTGGGTTTACAAGATGAACGATTCAGATCAACAATAAACACACGATAAAACCGAAAAAGGTGGTGGGAGAAAAGTGGAGTTTTTCCACCCGGTGAAAAGAATTTATAATCTCATTATAAAAGAGACCTCACTCTCCCATTGAGGTCACTCACATTGTTTAGAGTGATTAATGACGTGGAGTGAAATATTTTTAGCTTAATCAATTGGGTGGAGTGTAGTGTTGGATGAACAATTGCTTCCTCTTCCTCACCATTATATATAAAAGTAATTTATTTTGCATATTTATTTGTTTTTGAAAAAGGTATGACCAAAAGAATGCTTCAATAATTACCCTTTGTTCTATATTGCAAGGATGGATCCAAGAATATAGTTTAGTGGGGTACCTGTTAATCATAATGACAAAAAATTATTATTTTTAGTCAACCACAGTAAGATTGTATAAAATTAAGGTTGTATAAAATTAAGGCATGTATTACTAACTATAAAAGTTTATAATGCATATTTTAAGTTAAATCAGGTAAAAATGAGCACAAAATCTCATACAAATTTTTTAAAGTATGTTTTAAATGAACATCGACAAGTTTTAGGATGATCGAGCTAGTTTTGTTAATGACTTTATTTTACAATATTTCTTCCAGACGGTAAAAAAAAAGAGAATCAAGAAATAATAGCTCAAAATGGACAAACAACTTGTAAAGTAACAAATATAAATATACTGTACTATATGATGAAATTAGGGCATAAAACTAATTCTGTATGTTTTTTTTCGAGATATATGCAAGTGTGTATGTGTGTGTGTGTGTGTGTGTGTGTGTATATATATATATATATATATATATATATTAGCACAATTTTCATAATTATGCTAATTTATACCCTTTTTTTTTTTTTTTTGGAGTAGGTGCACGCGTTCGAGTGGGAGCATGTGCTCTCGCGTTGCCCAGCTTCGGTCCGTCCCTGCTATATTGTCAGTCTTCCACGAAAAAAAATGCAATTTTCAGATCTAAAAATTATTTTTTTTATGCATAGTTTTTAAAATTTATTGACACCAAATTAAAGACTATTTGGTGCATTAGAAATTTCAAAAATTATGCAGAAAATATTTTTTTATCTAAAAATTACAATCCTTTTCGTAGAAGAAAACAATGTCTCAATGCGACGGAAGGAGTATTTTCTCTTTTTTTTCAAATTACTTATTAGATGGGCCTTTATATAATGCAACTTGTTTTTATTGCACCAGTATAACTATATAGGATTTTTTTTTTACTTTTGGCAGGTTCATAAGTAGGTGTCGATTTTAAGACCTTTACAAAAAAAAAAAAAGCTAAATGTAGACGTGGGAGTAATATAAATCAATTTAATTGAGATAAAATTTGAACCATTTATTATCGAGCATGAACGATATGAAGCGGACACGCATAGACCCTCGGGGTTCAAAATGAATTTTATGAGGACATCTCGCCGATTCCCAAAAAAAAAATATAAGTTGTTCTGCTCCAAGAAAAGAATTTATCGAAGAAGTCCAAATATCAAAGTACCATCCGAAGAAAACAAAGTGAAAAACAGTCCCCCCTCTCTCTCTCTCTCTCTCTCTCTCTATCTGCATCTGGCCATGGAACTGCTAACCCGAACATGCAACGGCGATACGTTTCTACTCTTCTAGTCCACCCAGATTCTTCAATCTCTCTCTCTGTCTCTCTCTCTCTCTCTCACACACACACACTGTAAGTTCCCCTCTCCCCCTCAAAACCTCTCTCTCCGATCACCCGCCCACCCTCCCTCTCTCTCTCTCTCTCTCTCTGAAATCTATTTTTATTCGTGTCTATTATCCTGTGCTTAAATCACGAAATTACTTAAACGAGTTTGTATCTTTTGCACACGCATGCTTTACTCGCCTCAATTTTGACGCTTAATCTGCCCGCAACCCTAGTTCCACTGACATATTCAAGCTACTGACTATGAAGTTTTGTTCTTTTGGCTGATTCTCTTGGTATTTGTATTGAAGTTTTTTTTTTTTTTTTTCCTTATAGAAGAGTATACTGTATAAACATGTTTTTTTTTGTGCTCAATTTGGTGTGTGCATGTTCATTATATTTGTAGCCGTTTACCCTTTTATGGATTAGGAGTTAGGACCATGCACAAATTTAGATCACTATTTTGGGTAGTGCATAGTAGTTTACATCTTTTTTTATAACCCAGGTGTCCGGGCCAGTTTTCGCTCATTTCGACTAATCCACCAATCCCACCGCCCACTTGCAGGGTTCCCAATTAAAGGGACTGGTTTCAAAAGAGTTGATAGCACCTAAAAGGTTTCTAACATGAGATCTTAGAAGGAAGCAAAAGGGAGCAAACCCTTAAGTCCCAAGCCAGGCCAACCCATTTGGGATTAGTAATGTACATCTTATTGACCTGAGTACTTTAGAGCAATTCTATCGAGAGGAAGTTGTTGCTTTCTGATATAAATTCAGGTGAAGTGTTATGTGCTCATAGTATTATGTCACGGGTTCGAGTAAAAGAGTGAGTCTCTCTGAAACAAGATCGGGGTTGCAGCCCGTTTGGAATTTTTCTTTTTCCATTTTTACGAGGGGTGACGTTTTAGGCTAGAGCTGGTCTGCTGGCACGTGTGCATTTATTTTAGCGGTCTTATTTAAAGTATAGTTGTTTCAGAAAATAGTCACTATGAAGTATGAAGTGACCGAAACCCTGGTTCCATTGACACATTCGAGCTACTGACTTTAAAGTTTTGTACTTCTGGTGGATGCTCTTGTATTTATATCGAGGTTAATATTGTACTTTTTTTGTAGAGATGAGTATACATTTTTGTTGTTGCTCAAATTGGTGTGTGCACGTTCAGGGCATATTTTTAGCTGTTCACCCATGAATGGATTAGTGATATGCACAAATTTCTGTGGTGACTGCTAAGGAATTGAGGTTCTTTCAACGCAGATCACTTGTTTGGGTTGTGCAAAATAGTTTGGACCAGAGTTTCTTAGACTTTAGAGCATTTGTTGCCTGTATAGTTCTATTGCGGAGGAAAATTTTCCTTTCTGAACAGATGTGCTCCTAGTATTAGGTCACAGGTTCGAGTCACAAGAGTGAGCCTCTCTACGAAAAGGTAATGACCTTTTTCTTTTTCCATTTTTAAGTGAGGTGATGTTGGTAGTCACCTAGGCTAGAGGTCGCTCTGCTGGCATGGGTATATGTCCGTGTTAATGGTCTTATTGAAAGTATACTTATTTCTGAAATAGTCTCAGTATGGTATTTTTTGTTTGGGTACAAACACTATTATCTAGCTTGGAAACCTCTTAGGCAAGCTATATTGGACTATTCTCATTTGGCACTTGATTCACCTTCGATAGTAATAGTAGTCGTAATTATTGTTATGTGATGTTGGTGAGCTCGGAAGGTGGGCACTGGGCACCAAGAAAATAGTTGATACATTTGCAGGTTAGGGCGATGAGGGTGGGTGGGAGTGGAACCACAACTTTTATCCACCTTCGATTCTAGTAGTAATATGTGCCCTGCAATGTTGGTGAGCTTGGAAGGTTGGCCGAGAATGGCCAACACATTTGTGGTTTAGAGCGATGAGGGTGGGTGGAACCACAGCTTTTTTCTTGGTGGTCTTGTTGAAGGTTTAGGTTTTGGTGGGGGGAGATATTTTGAAGGAGTGTATCCTTGGTAGCAGTGTCAGAGAAGAAAAGAGTAGGTGATAAGTATGAGAGGGAGAGCGAGGCACTGAAAGGAAAGAGCAGTGTTAAAGATCTGTGACTGAGAATAAGAGATAAGATGGTATTAACTTTCAAATTGGGGTGTTTCAATTGAGCCCCACTTGATGGGCATGCGGAGTTAGTTTGGTTTGGTTCAGAGTTCCGATTGAGGGATAGGGAGAATAGGCATGATTATATGTTTTTCTTAATCTTCTAGTTGAGTTACTTAAAATGGTTGTAATATTAGATTCTGCATTTTGAGAATAGGTGATATAATGAAGTTGAGAGTCATCGACTTATTTTGGTCAAAAGTGTGCAACAAACTTATCACAAGCAAATGTACACGCAAGAGCTGTGAGAACATGGAGCATATTATGCACGACAACATTAGGAAAGTTTGGTGATCACTTATGACTGTTGGAATTTCATAGTAAAGTGAATTTTGCATTCTTCTAAGTATTTTTCCTGTTGTCTTAATGGGCTACCTCATTGGGTGATCAATTTCATAAATGCTCCACAATCTAGGTGGGAAATCAGCAAGCACCCATGGTCCTTCTTAGGGGTGTACACAGTCCGGATTGGTCCGGTTCTCTAGAAAACCAGTAACCGAACCATTTCAAACGGTTCTAGAAAATTGAGAACCAGAACCTAACCAGTATATGCATGGAACCTAACCAGAACCAAACCGCAAGACCGGTCCGGTTTTGGTCCGGTTCCAGTTCTATCCAATAAGCATCCAAACACTTATTCACAAAATATGAACTCATAAAATTAAAGAAATAACAAGATAATCTGTTGGAATAAGAAAGGAAGGAAGAAAATAAAAGTTTTCCTAATAAATGAAATTTCATCTCTAAATAAATTAAGTTTAGCGAGGAAAAGATTAACCTACCAAATTCAAATACTTATTTAATTACACACACATATGTATATCTATATTATTTTAGTTTTAAACAGTCCGGTTCGGTTCTAACCACGGTTCATTAATTGATAACCAATAACCGAACCAAAATTAATGGTTCTTATTTTTTTGGAACCATAATCTGACCGTAGATCCGCAGAACCTGACCAAATAAGACTGTTCGGTCCGGATCGGATCGGTTCTACGGTTCGGACGGTTTTCTTGAACACCTGAGTTAGAAGAATGCAAAATTCACTTTACTATGAAATTCCAACAGTCATAAGTGATCACCAAACTTTCCTAATGTTTTCTAATAGTGCCTTTTTGGTTTTGCCTCTTCTAATCTAAGTGAACTTGGATTGTGCTTGGATGGGAAAAAGTTGTTGGTGCAAGGTGGCTAGATGGTTTTTATGTACGTACTTTGTTGCTTTGTTTAACTGTACATAATCGGAATCTTGAATTTCTCTTACCATTGGATGGGCTATATGAGATTATGAATCTTTGTTCTAATGGGATGTTTGTTCTTTGCTATCGAGTTCCTTGACAAAATGGTGGTTGAAACATGATTCGTTGATGCACATAAACATTCCATTGTGTTGATTTGCGGCATGATCTAGCCCCTCTCCATATATCGATCTGGCATTTCCATTCCTCAAAATCAATGCCACAGTTGTTCGCCATCAGTTAACTCATATGATCCAATCTCTGCTTTTCTTGTGCGAGGTTCAGGGAAATCCTTCAACTGATTACGAGGTGATAAGCACGATTATCTGAACATTGAACTGCATCTTGGAATAACTCACTTCTTAGAATGGATGACAATGGGGGACAGCGTGACCATGGGAGTCATAGGGTGGATTACTACAGAGGGGTGCACCCTCAGGTAATAGCAAAATGTCAATTTTCTTTGGTAATAACAATATGTCCATTGTCTTTGGTAATTTTCGGTGTCTTTATTAATGTGAATTTAGAGCATTGCCCTTTAATGTTGAGAAGGTGAACAACTGAATGGATAATGTTGTGAATTCACGAAATAAAAAATAAAAAAAAGGAACATGGCCATGGAAAAGGGTAGTGCAGAAATTACTACCATTCTCTTTTTGCTGATAGGAGAAGAGGAGAAGGGGGAAAGGAATAAAAACCTCTTTCTAACCTTGCTTTGAGTAGACAAACTTTAGTTCCTCTCAACAGATATTTAGGAACTTTCTTCTGCCCTTCCATTCGTTATTGCAGTGGAATACGATGCCCCAGTATCAAATGAAGGACGCAAATGCTGTCTTTATGAATAAGAAGATCATGATGCACATAATTGCTGAGAGAGATGCTGCTATTGAAGAAGTAAAAAAGGCCGTGACCGAAAAGGATGCAGCCCTACTGGAGCTAAATGAGGCAATCAAACAACGAGACGAAGCAGTGGCGGCTCGAGATACTGCATTCAGAGAACGCGACAGTGCGATCGCGGCCCTTCGATTTCACGAGAACTCTGTGAATGGTATATTAGGATATGGAATACAACGCGAAACAAAGCGCTCCCACCACCAAACAAACCATCCTTCCTTTGCTTCTGAAACTCCTTTCAACAGAAGGGAAGCCCAAACAAACTACTCCTTCCCAATATCCGAAGAAGGTGTTAAACCTCGCCCTGCAAAACGAGGAAAGGGTAATAAAGCCGCTTCAAATAAGGTATCACGTCAAGATTTTAAGATAGATTGTTTTCTTTTGTTCTACTGTTGTTGTAGTCAGTCTTTTATAATTGGTTTATCGTTCTTGATAACATTGTAACCACAGCTTCTTCTTGGTCCTTGAAATTGATAAAAAAAGGTATCAACAACGTCGCCGAAAAAGGGAAAGAAAGTGGGTGAGGATTTGAATAGACAGGTCACTACTGATGGTTCAAAAGCAGAATGGGACGCTCAGGATCATGACTTGATTAACCAGATTGATTTTGATGATTATTCTATGCCGCCACCGGTTTGCTCTTGCACCGGATTGCTACGGCAGTGCTACAAGTGGGGTAATGGTGGTTGGCAGTCGGCTTGTTGCACCACCACCTTGTCTCAATATCCGTTACCTCAGATGCCAAACAAGCGGCATGCGCGAATGGGTGGCAGGAAGATGAGCGGAACTGTTTTTGCCAGATTGCTTACAAGGCTGGCGGGCGAGGGACATGATTTGTCCGTTCCACTGGATTTAAGGAATTATTGGGCCAAACATGGTACGAATCGGTACATTACCATCAAGTAACTCGGAATTATTGGGCCAAACATGGTACAAATCAGTACATTACCATCAAGTAACTCGGCAATATTCGTTTTGGGGGGGGTGGTGGTATAAAACTTGTGTTTTTTTTTTTTTTTTTTGGGCGGCTTTCTGAGCCGATTTGGCTTCTGGGATTTGTGTTGAATGTTGAAATATATTCAAATTTCTCTGGTTGGCTGGATGGAGTCCCATTTGTTTTTCCTGCATTTCAGGTACCTTCCGGTGGGGGGAAAAAAAAAAAGGGTCGGTAAGAAAACAAGTTGAAAAAATCTTGTCTCTATTCCCGTGCTATTTAAGCCGCATGATAGCACAAAAATTGCACAAGAACAGGGAAAGGATTTCGGTACAGGTGACCTGCTGCAAAACGAAAGATGAACGAATCTCTCTCTCTCTCCACTTTGTTTCTGCTTAGGGACCCCAGTCGCCCCTTATTTCCTTGTCGAAGGGTCTGAAGAAACCAATTTCCTACCCAAGTGAGTTAACAGAACTTCAACTTCCACTGTGTCGGTCCGTTGGGAACCCCTTGTAACGAGGTGTTAATGGTGAACACAGATGGTGCAGTGGATGATCTTTTGGACCATAATGGTACTTCTATCGTGGGTTTCCAAAGGAAAATTGGGAGCTGCTCGGTGATGGCGGCAGAATTATGAGGCCTTAGGGATGGGCTCGTGGACCTTAATTGTTCAAATATTGTTGTTTGCACTGATGCTATTGCAGTGATCAAGGCCATTCAGGACCGGAGTCAATCAAGTGCTCATCCTCTTAGCAACTTGATTTTTTTATTGTGTGTTCTTAATGGAGGGTTTCACGGTGGCGCAAATCAAGCATGATTACCGGGAGGCTAATCGGTGTGCTGATATTCTAGCAAAGAATGCGTTGTCCCTAGCTTTGGGTGTTAGTTGCTTTAATGTTGTTTCGTCTTGTTTGTTATTTCAATTAAATGCAGACTCTGTAGGGGTTAAATACCCCAGACTTATTTTTATTCGGTCTTTCTATTGTCAGCCCAGTGGGTTGACAATAAATACACAAAAGAATAAGGAAAACACATATTTGTATATATTTTTTTTACACTTTTTAATACACATTCACACTTCTTATTGTCAGCCCAGTGGGCTGATTTTAGATTTTTCCATTTTTATTTCGTAATCTATGTTTCTCTGTTCACTGCCCAAAACCGACAGAAGTGAGGGTAGAAAATAGAACTGATTATTAATATCTGTCAAACCTTGCACTGATTATTAATATCTGTCAAACCTTGCAGTAAACGGCTTGTGCAGTAGAAAAATGTACATATGAGATGAATAATTCAAGCTTGGTAAACTCATTCTTGAATAAAAAGTGGAGAATGTCTCTCCTTCGAGAAGGCAGTGCACATAGGGAAAAAATTTCAGTGCCCGCGGGTGGGTACCACGTGGTGCCTGTCCGGTGCATCCGAGCCGTCCATTGCGTTTTATTTGACGGCTTGAATTTGGAGAGAGAAAGTATTGTGGTGAGAAGAGAGAGAGATTTTCAATCCGAGCCATCTAAAAGTGTATTGGACGGTCCGGATGTACCGAGTAGGTATCACGTGGGATATACCCACCCAGTACCGAAAATTTTCTCGTGCACATAGACTTTGGTGACAGACAAATTTGGGTACACATATGTTTGAAATTGTTCAATACGCGTGGATATCTTAAATAATAAGGCCTCTCTAAGTGCATTGGACGGTTTAGAACATTTTGTGTTTCGATCTATGGACCAAAAATCTGTGTGTGTCTCTTCCAAATTTTCATTCCCGCTCAGAGGAGGAATAAATGGGAATACACCCCATATTTTGTATATTATATTTTCTTGTAACCTTTGTATATACTTAAATTAATAGGTACTATGATATAAATAGGGATTTTCATTTCTAAAAAAAGTATGTGATAAGTAAAGTTTGATCCTCAAATAATTGTTTTATTGTTCTTGAAAATGTCCATTATCTTTTCTTTTTTTTATTACCAATGACAAACCGATTATGAATATGTGGGTATTCTAGATACTCGAAGAAAATAACATAACGATTTTGTATGATGCCTTGTACATGGAAAGTAATACGGCATAATCATGAAGGTCTATTTCTGTCGATACAAATTCTGACTCCGCCACTGCTCTTAGCAAATCAATTTTTACTCAGAGCAAAATAGGGTTTCAGTATTTGACCAATACTTGTTTTGGAATGAGAAAGAGGGTAGGTTGGAACTTGGAAACAATTACCAAAACCACCGACCAGACCACCTAATTCTTTTGAGTCACGTAAGTCTTCTTTCGTAGAAGGAAGGAACCTGGAACCAGACCACATGGAAAAGACAAATCGTACAATGTCACAAAGGAAAACAATTGTATGCACACGGTCGGACACAGATCCGAATACAGACGCATTCAGTTTCGTTCGAGATGTGTATGTATCTTGTGAGGTCCACGTGTATGAGACGTATGGGTCCAGAGAAATTTGTGTACGAATCTGTATCTGTAGCATTGCTCTATTTTATTTTTTATTTTTGGAGAAAAACTGAGATTTTGTTTTTTGCTTTTTGTTTTTAATCGGTAAAACTGAGATTTTGTTGTTTCTATGAAAAGGATTGGGCTTGATATATTCACAAATCTTGGGGATTTCGTTGTAAATTGGGTTGTTCATCTCTACTTTTAACACCTTGGTAAACCCATTTCTTTTTATTTTTCCTTACAAATCCACATCCCATTTAGGTAGTGAAAGTGTTGCAAATAAATATAAGTACACCATACAAATGAATGAAAGCCACTGAGAATGAAATGAAACAAATATATGTTCACATACGTCTATTAGGAATTATATATTCATCCGTTTGATACGACTGTTTTACAGCTATTTTGATAACGAAATAATGATACATATGATTTGGCTCTTTTACAACCTTTGATAATAGTAAAACGAAACTTCCTCATCTTCGGTATGAAATGAAGAAAGTTATAAGCGTACATTTTGACAAGAACAATGATGGAGAATATCAATAAAACGTTGACGTTAATCATGAATATCAGCAGTATACATCCATGTCAGTATGCGTTAAAACGGAGATGCATCTTTTAAGAAGTAGTATATTTTAATCCGTCTTGATACGACTGTTTTACAGCTATTTTGAAAGGAATTGACGGTTCATATGATATGGCTCATTCACAATCATTGATAACAACGAAACTTCCTTGGTTTCCATATGAAATGAAGAACAAGTTTTGACAATAATATTATAATCATGAATATTAACAACATATAATAATGTCAGTATGCGTTAAAAATAGAGAGATTATTTTCTCGAGAATGATACGACTCAAATAATATAGAGATGTTGTACATATTTTGCCAATAATAATGATAGAGACTACTAATGAAACGTTAATTATATCGCAGGTTTTATCCCACGAAGGTCAAACATTTTAAATCTTTGGAGCAATTGGAGGGTTTGCCCGGTTTTTAATTTTACGGCACCAAAGCTAGTCGAGATGCACACAAGCTAGCCTGGGTTATAAAAGAAAATAAAAAGTGAATCATGAATATTGCATTAAAATCGGAATCGTTCATTTTATGAGGTTTGTTAAGCACTTTTTCGCAAAAAAATAAATAAATAATAATAATCGGATATCGATAATTAAACAATTTGACAACACTTGTTCTCAAAAAATTGTTTGGTCAGTATGATTCAAAGAAGGAATTGGACGACAAATCTTTCTTGATCACGTGAATAAATGCTTGATTATTCTGAATTTTTGAACAAATGATTTGTTCAACGAACTCTCCGTAAAATGACTGGTTAATCAAATCGGAATGGTGCTACTGGTACAGATATAAAATCTACCAGTGTGTACAAATCCCATTTTGTCCCGTTTTGGATCTCAAAAAAATGATTGGAACCGTTCATTTTGTTTAAAATACTTTATTTACGGCTCCTGCGAAAAATAAACTCAATCTGATATCGGTTAAGACACCTACAAAACGTCCAACTTTGTCCCTAAATTCTAGAGTAAAGTTTGGATGTTTTGTAAATGCTCTTAACCATACCGGATTGAGCTTATTTTTTTCAAGGACCATAAGAAAAATATTTCAAACAAAATGAGCGACTCCGATCATTTTTTTAGACCCAATAAAGGGTTTGTACCCATTAGTACAAATTTTTCATATGTACCATTAGACTTTCTGATCAAATCGTGATGAAGACATTTCAAAAGAACCCTACTAACCACACAGACATCTGTGTATTGATTGTGCACAGATTTTGTTGTGAGGCCTACCATGGGTTCCACAAAAAATATCCGAGTTGTTCATTAAATGTAAAACATTTTTTCAAAGGTCTCTGCGAAAAATCAGCTTAATCTAATACCTATAGGTGCTTGATCAAATCATCTAAATTTTCATTCAGATTTCCGGATAATGAAAGTTAGATGATTAGATTGAGCACCTATAGGTATCAGATTGAGCTGATTTTCGTGAAGACCCTTGAAAAAATATTTTATATTTAATAAACGGCTCAGATTGTTTGTGAGACCTATGGTAGACCCCACAATAAAATTTGTACACAGATTGTCTTTGTGGACAGATTTATTGATTTGAAAATGCCTCACCAAGGCCGCACTACAAACCCGTGGAGTGTTTGCAGCTAGCACAAAGTGGGACGCTGGGGGGCTGTTGTTCCCTTAGGGGCAGCAGCGCGCTGCTGTCTCCGAATTCGGACCCACTCCAGTCTCGCTCCAATGATCGAAAATGTTCATTTCGTAGAGCTCGTCGAATAGAACAGCTATGCAAAAAATCAGCTTAATTGGATATCATTAAGTGCCTGATTGGAACCCATATAACTCTCGGTCCATAGGTTACAGTGGATTTGATCCAATGTTTCGGATCCATTCTTTTCAAGATAAAAAAGTTCCGATCAGGCACTTAATGATATCCAATTAAACTGATTTTTTGCATAGTTGTTCTACTCGACGAGCTCTACGAAGTGAACGCTTCCGATCATCGGAGCGAGACTGGAGTAGGCCCCGAATTCGGGGACAGCAGCCCCCCAGCGTCCCACAAAGTGCTATGAGATTGCAATTTCAGATTTTTGGTTTTGTTTTGTCATTTATTAAACCTAATTTACTCTATCTTAGGGGACTTAAGGAGGGGGAATGGGTGCTTACGAGAATCGAATCTTGTCCATGTGCATGAGAGTATAAGGAAGACACCAATTGCACTTCACTTGCAAGGGATGCATCAACTGCACTTCACTACACCTTCAGTCATTTGAAAAACGAAGATGAAGAGGAGCGAGATGAAAATCCAATATTGAATCCATTCCGTTGCTACTCTTAATTTATAGCGCCAAAAAAGAAAAAGAAAAAAGAAGACGACAATGTCCAGCCGGTCCCAACTTTCAATTTCATGGTCCCTCAGATCCTCCTTCGAAGAGTCCAATGCTGTGTAGGTCCCGTGGGATGTAGTTACACAATATTGCCCCAATTTAAAATAACTACATAGCCAATGTACGGCGCATTCTCAACCTCTCTCTCTAGAGAGACCCGGGGCGGGGGGGGGGGGGGTTGACAGATGGGGTTAATACGCGTCCATTAATGCGCGACTTGGTGAAGGTTGTATAGGCCAAGGGTATTTTTGAAAGAAATCATCGAAACCGATGTCGTTTTCGTTGGGCCGCAATGAGATGGGCTACTTTGCAGGGGATCATTTTTAACTGATTTGTAGTCGACCCAAGGCCAAGATCGTCTTTGGTGGGATCGTTTTTCCACCATCTCTTAAAAATAATGGAAAGGGTTTCAATCAAGTTTCTTTTTTTTAATGGAATTCGATATCACACACACGCAAGTTTATTTTTAAAGCGGTCACAAATAGTGAAATTGTGGAACCAAATCCACGCTGACACTCTTGGCCCAATAATCCCTCTGTAGTGATGATTCTGCCGCAATTTGAACCCGTGACTTATTGTCTTTGATACTATTTGTTGGACTCCTTTCCCACCATCTGTCCTAGAAAAACCAATTAACATTATGAATAATTTCAATTAAATCTTTTACGGAATTTAATATCGCACCTACAAATATGCTTTTAGAGCGCTAGTAAAAAGTACGGTAGTAGCATCTTGTAGCCAAAATACCAAATTCATGGAGGGATTCTGGCCCGACAGTTTTGAGTCCAGCTACTGGTATAGAAAAATTAGTACAGATTTTGTACATAATTTTTTATGGGGCCCACTACGGGTCCTCCACAAATGATTCAATCCGATCATTAAATGTAAAATAGTTTTTCAAGGGCTCCTGCAAAAATTCAACTCAATCCGCTACTTAGAAGTGTTCAATCCAATCATCTAATTTTTCATTTAGATTTCAGAATATGAAAAAGTTAGATGATTAGATCGAATATCTATAAGTATCGGATTGAACTGAATTTTTTCAAGGGCCCTTGAAAAAAAAATTTACATTTAGTGAACGGCTCGGATCATTTGTATGAGACCCGTAGTGAGCCACAAAAAAAATCTATGTACAAAATCTGTACCAATATTTCTGTACCCATAGACTTTTTGGACAGTTTTAGAGCTGTGCACGAATCATTTCTGACAGTTTTATTGGTGAATCACCGGGGAACGTGCCACGTGTCCAACGTACGGGGATATGAGTTAAAGAAAGAGTCAATATTGATGATGTCATCAGCGAGATGTGCGGGGCCACCGTCTGCGGTGATCACAAAAGTCCACATTCTGACCAGCGATGGAGTTGACTGTAGAGTATCATTTTGCTTTTTGTTTTTTTGTTCTTTGTTTTTCTACTATGCATCCACCGTTTTTTTATGACAGATGTCGTACTCTCACAAATTGCATAAATCACAAGAATAATAAAATAGTCTTGCGACAAGTATACTAGAAGACAAGGAAAACACATATTTCTGTGTACTTTTTACACCATTTAATACACATTCACATACTTATTATTGTCAGTCTATTGGGCTGATTTTAAAATTTTCTATAATAAAAAGCGATCCAGGGATTGTTGTGACATCCCGCTTTCCGGTGGCCGGCGGTACTGTAGGATGGCAGGCTCCGTTCGGACAGGAGGGGGCAAATCATGGTTTATAAGGAAAGATCCCTCCTACTTGTACAAAGCCTTTTAAAACCGTGAGGGCGGGCCAAAGTGTATAGAAACTTTACAGTTAAGTGTGCTCATCCTGAGGTAGTTCAGGGATGGATGACCTACTGGGAAGTCTATGAGCTTTGGGCGTTCAAAGCGGACAATATTGTACAAAGATGGAGCTGTGCTGCGCGGCCTTGCTGGCATCGGTCCGACTATCAGAGACGTCCATTGAGTAGAGCTCGTCGAGTTCAACCAGTGTATGAAAAGTCAACTCGATCAAATATCGTTAAGTGCCTCATCGGAATACATATAACTTGAAAAAAATGGATGTATTCCGATGAGGCAATTAACGATATTTGATCGAGTTGATTTTCAGTACACTGTTAGTACTCGACGAGCTCTACACAGTGGACGTCTCCGATCGTCGGACCGATGCCGGCAAGGCCGCGCAGCACAGAGCTGCGCAACACAGTCCCCGGATCCATAATAAAGCTGATAGGAACTTAGATATTCCCGGATCTTGAATTTGAACCGGATTGGCCTGTCTAAAAATAATTCCATCTTGTTAATTAAACAGAAAGTCTACTGGCACAGCAAATCTGTGTACAGATTATGCATAGATTTTTATATGGAGCCCAGTAAGGGTCCCACACAAGTGATTCGAGCCGTTCATTATGTTTAAAATATTTTTTCAAGGGTTCTCGCAAAAAATCAGCTCAATCCGCTACCTATAAGTACTTGATCTAATTGTCTAACTTTTCATTCTCTAAAAACTTGAATAAAAAGTTAGATGTTAAATCAAACACTTATATGTATCGGATTGAGCTAATTTTTTTGCAGAGGCCCTTGAAAAAATGTTTTAAACATAATGAACGGCTCGAATCACTTGTGTGGGACCCATAGTGAATCCCACATAAAAATCTGTGCACAATCTGTGCACAGATTTGCTGTGCCAGTAGACTGGTTCTTAATTAAAATGGCCTATAATCATTTATTATTAATAATTGAGATGGACGGTTGAAATACAAACAAATAAGAGTGGAATATTAGTCAACGGTGAGCTCTGATCATATATTATCAAAGAAAAGGAGAATGAATCAAGAGGGAATTAATCACACGTACATACATACGTACAATTCTTCTCATCAGTAGATTTCGGGGATTTGGACAGTGAGGTAGTAATATTTGCTTCGCGAGTGTATGGTAAGATTAATTATCAGAATTAGTCAGTTCATTAGGTTGGCATTGAGTTATAACATTTTTACAAGCATATACTAAAATTTCTCACTTTTCTATTCCAATCAAGAAATTCAAGAGAAAAAATTACAAATTTTTTTTTCAATATTGTATACATCAACGGGAGGTTAACAGGATATTAACATATTAGTCAACATGGAGTCTAGATGTTGTCCATAGCCCTGAACTCTAAATTCGCCTTTCGTGGGGCTCGAACCTCCACCACCACTGTGGAGGGAGAGTTTCTAAAAATAAAAAATAAATCTCCTTCCGTGGGTCTCGAACCTCCACCACCGCCGTGGAGGGAGGGTTTCTAAAAAAAACTCCTTCCATGGGGCTTAAACCTCCACCACCACTATGGAGGGAGGGTCTCTCAAAAAAAAAAACTTACAGTTTACTGAAGTCATTTTCTTTTCCTTTCCCTTTCCTGAGATTAAATTTTTTCCACTTTTCGACCACCACCTTTTTCCAGTCCTATATTGTATTTGTTATTGATCTGAATCATTTATCTTGTAGACTCCACATTGTAGTGTATCAATTTCCAAAAATAAATTTGATTGGACATCGAGTATCAAAAATTGAATTTTACTTTGTAAAATGGATTGTTTATCTTTATTATTATTGACAGAAATTAGATCGTTCATTTTAAAAACCAAAACTTAAATTTTGATATATCTATCGTTTTCCGATCAAGCTGATTTTTTGCATAGCAATAGTAAATTGCGGGTCTTAATATATGAATGGTTCAGATTACAGTAATAAACAATCGGTGAGGCCCATAATAGACGATAATGAAAAAATGGAATTTTACACTTGCAGTGGATTGAATTTATTCTCTTCTCTTCTAGTATGCGTGCGGCCAACGTTATTTTGTTGAAAAACTTGGTAGCTAAGCACATTTCTCGATTCCATGCCGACCTATGGGATCCACGTTATTTGAGTGGCCGACTTCTCCAAATGGGTAGTGCCCATTGCCATCGGCCTAACTTTTCACCCAACTTTTTGGTACCGTATTCTTGGTTATTTTTATTAATTTTTACTATCTCTATGTATAGTAATTTTTGAAGTATCTAACATCGTTCGTTTCGACAAAAAAAAAAATTTCAAAAAAATATAAAAATATAGAAAATAGTTAAAAAAAAGTCTACTTAAAAAATCCAAAAAAAAATACTAAAAGACTGTCTTTCTGAAGCCAAAAGAGCCCCAAGGCTCCGTTCAACTTTCTCAAATAAGTACTTATAAAATAAAGACATATTTTTAAGCTTAAAAATAAAAGGCTTACGAAAATAATTTTTCAGAGTTAAACAAGATCTATATTGCATTTTTTTAAAAATTTCAATAAGCCTATTTTTCTTAAGCTTAAAAATTATAAATAAATACTTATTTTTTAAGGAGGTAAACTGAAACACTGCCTAAGTCTCCCAGCATCGTCCCTACTCACTCCATTGCAGTTCTAGTCCCTCATACCTGCCCCTCTTAATTTCTTAGAACTATTTTTATACATGATTTTCCTTCGATGATCCCCAAAAATGGTCAATCTACAATGATTTTGGTTGATCAAGTAGAGATTCAGGTGGGGTTAACATGGAGTATGTAATCCAAGAGGCTAGTTTTGTGGTCAAAGCCTGCGACTTAGGGAGTTTTTTCCCATCTAAGATCTCAAGCTCGAAAACTTCTCAGGTGGCCCACTCCTTTGGTTGTTAACTTCAGGCTTCAGAGGTAGTTGAGGTGTGCGTAAACTTGTCTGGAAACCTGGTTATCAAAAAAACGATGGGGTTAACATGTGCAAAACGCCTAATCTTCCCAAGACAAGGTCGGTTAAGATGGGTAAGAAATTTTTATTTTTCCGCTAAAGTGAGGATATGCCCCTTTCCCGACCAATTTGCGACGATCCGAGCTGCTCAATACGTTCAAAACGTGATTTTAATGATACCCGCAAGAAATCAGAAAAAAAAGACCGGGAAGGGCTTCATCCGAGCAGTTTTTGTTTGTTTTTTATCGAACGGTTCAAAAAAAACTGCTCGAATGATGCCCTTCTCGGTCTTTTTTTTTGCTAATTTCTCGTGATTACTCTTAATTATGTTCTGAACACATTGAGCGGCTCGGATCATCGAAATTTGGTCGGAAAAGGGGAGAAAAGGGGACGTCAGCACTTTAATACGGTAAAGGTGCCTTTATATATATATATATATCAGGCAGTTTCGGGGATAACAAATTAGATATTTAAAAAAGCACCTCATAGTTCTTGATCAAATTTTAATGATCCGAGCCGCACAATATAATTAGAACGTGATTTTAAGGGTATTCGCAAAAAATCAGCAAAAAAAAGACCGGGAAATGATTGATCTGAGCAGTTTTTAGCTTAGATTTGATAAACAGTTCGGATCATAAAATTTTGGTCGGGAACTATGAGATTGAGATTTGGGGTATTTTTTTAGGTGTTTAATTGGTTGTCCGCGGAACCGCCCCGTATATATATTTGTGTGTGTGTGTATATAGGGAAAAAAACCCGAAATGATCCTTATAGTTAAGTATTTGTGTCAACTTGGTCCCTACAGCTTTAATTGGCTTAATTTATACTTTGTACTTTCCATTTTGTAACAACTTGGTCTAATTACTAACTGCCGTTAGCCTTTTTAACGCCAAACGCGAATGAGTCCCTTTTCTGGGGTTAAAACAGTAATTCTCCTATTCTCCTCTTGCCTTCAGTGGCGTAGCCAGGATTATACATCAGTGGGGGCATTATGAAAACAAAATCTCCGACGATAGCCAACTCCCGATAACATCCTACTGACCCATGACTTGATGGTCGTTAGTGATGCGGCGTGATTTTCGTGTTGGTTGTTACATCATGTTACAAAGGAGAGTTTTCAAATTTTGTAGTACTATTTTGTTCACCCATGCACTTAAACACTAGGTGAACATGTGCATATTACTCTTTAATAAATTCACCGAATCTTTACTTTGATATGATTGCAGACATTAATTTTGTGGAGCTTATTTGTGCAACAATTCAAACAAGTCATTCGTATTTTAACAAGTATTTAATCTAATAACATGTGTCTTGCTTTAAATATTTGGTAAACTCAAACTACCAATTTCAAAAAAAAAAAAAAAAAGAAGAGGTGCAGTGGGGGCAGGTGCCCCCAGTGGGAATAGGGTGGCTCCGCCACTGCTTGCCTTAATATACATCTGAACCAAAATACAACTCATTCTTCCATTCATAATGTTAATCGCTGATATTAAGTTTGGATTTTGGTAATGAACAAAATTTGGTTATAGTTTTCTAAAAAAAACAAAAAACAAAAGTTGCCCTCTAATTCATCATTTTCATGATCAGCCATGAGGCAACATAATCACTGGTATAAATACTAAGATGCCTTATTTTTCTGCATAGTACTTTGAACTTAACTTAAATCTGAAAATTTTGTCCTTATTTAATTTTTTTTTTTGCATTTGTTGATTTTGCGCCAAACTTTTGTGGGTTATTGATTCGTCTTGACCAGAGGAATCGGAAAAATAATTTTTTTTTACTTTTACCCAAGTATTTTGAGAAATAACCACTTTTTAGCAATAAAAAAGAAGAAGACATTTTGATGCTAAAAAGTGGTTATTTCTAAAATACTTGGGTAAAAAGTAAAAAAATTATTTTTCTGATTTCTTTCATCGAGACGAATTAATAACCCATAAAAGTTTGACACAAAACTAACAAATGCAAAAAAATAAAAAATAAATATGGACAAAATTTTCAGATTTAAGTTAAGTTTAAAAGAACGCAACCTGAAAATGCATATAGAACCATGTCCAAAAGTCAGAATATTACATAAACTCAGTTCCAAATTTAGCAAAGTCATAACCTAATACATAGACATAATAAACCACTCAACTAGGTTGCATTTTACCTAACTTAACAGCCCAAGTGGTTACAAAAAATAGTGCTCTGTCATTCCATTCATTTTTCTACATTTGGCCCATGCATTGATTCCTAATTAGGGATGTTGAAGTTTGAGAATAGGAGAATTATTGTTTTAACCCCAGAAAAGGGACCCATTCGCGTTTGGCGTTAAAAAGACTAATGACAGTTAGTAATTGGACCAAGTTGGAACAAAAGAGAAAGTACAAAGTGTAAATCGAGCCAATTAAAATTGTAGGGACCAATTTGATATAAACACTTAACTATAAGGACCATTTCGGTTTTTTCCCATATATATATAAATATATATTACTAAAATTGTATGTATGTAGTGTATCATTATTCATATTTTACTAATTTAATCACAAAGTTGACCACAAAGTTTACACTTGACAGTTACTGCATCAATATTCTATGTAGCAAGACAATTATGTGAACATATGTTTAATCTACACAAATCCTTACAATTAATTGCCCACTTTTAATTCTCCACTTGGCTATATATCTTCTACTACAAGGTATTTCCATCTCATTGAGGAGGAGGAGGAGGACATGCATTGAATACTACATAGTTTGATTCGTTCGCCGCTCTTTCCTCTAAGAGAGATGTCATGAGTTCAAGTCTTCACTGAGGCGATGTTCGACTCCCATCGCGACCACTAAGAACAAACCCACAACATCTTACATCTCTTGGCGGAAAAAAAAAAAAACACAAGGAGGAGAAAAGAAAGGAAAATAAAATACTGTAGGAAAAAAGGAAAGAAATGCATGTAGTTAGTTATGACTCTTAAAATGTAGAGTAGTTAGGTAGTACAATTTGTTAGGTCAGAACTTTGGCATGGGTCACATGCCCAACTTGGAGATGGCTTGTACCGGAAGTAATTAACTTTGGGTGCACATTAGAATACTGTATTAAATTAAAATTAAATATCTGCAGGCCATTTTGGTAAAAAAGTTAAAAGAAGGTGAGGGGAACACGCAATTACTGGGGGTAGGTTAGTAAAGATTAATTACTAGTCTCCATAAAGGGCTCAACCTTCTATAATAAAAAAGTGAAATAGTAGAACTTATATAATTAAAAAGCGTGTCAACATAGGAAAAAAAAGAAAGAGTCATTATTAGTCTTAATTACACTTTTCTCATATGGGAAGTTGCTAAAGTCTACTCGATCTTTTGCTTTTTACAAAGTTTTCTCCTTCTCATCCTCTTTTCCATCTTTTGTACCATAAGAATTTTATCTCTAGCTAAAGAGAGCTAAAGAGTACTAAAGACGCTCAGAGGCCGGTTATGATGTCGTGCCTTCGCGGTACGGGCATGCGTTGATAGGGCAATATAGGAGGTTAGTTTTTTTTTTAAAAACTTTTGACATTAACAAAATGAATGAGTATTAGTGTGGACTCGGTAAAAAACTGCGAAAGAAGATAATTGAAATGTCAATCTTTTTGTCGCTGTGTTGTTATTATCGTTGAATTGGAGGAAGCTAGGGGTATGATTTCTGAGTGTACATTTAGTTTTGGAAATGGGTCCGTTTATTTTTTTAATGAACGTACTTGAAAATTTTCAAATCATGAGAAAAATATAGTAAAGTCTTACTTTAGACAACTGATACTATTATTATTATTATTATTATTTTCTGGAGAATCTCCCACAGTGCAAGTGAAGTATCTTTCTTAGAAAGTTTGCGAATGAATACATTACAATAGCTAAATTAAGAGTTAGGTTCCGGTGAGGGATCCCTCATTTTATTAAAATACGGGACTCTCCTTCCCGATTGAATTTCGATGATCCGAGCCGCTCAAAGTGATCAGAACGTGATTTTAAGGGTCCCCGTGAGAAATTAGCAAAAAAAATGATCGGGAAGGGCTTCATCCGAGCAGTTTTCATTGAACGGTTCAAAAAAAACTGCTCGGATGACACCCTTCCCGGTCATTTTTTTTGCTGATTTCTCATGTGAACCCTTAAAATTACGTTCTGCACACATTGAACGGTTCGGATTTTCAAAATTTGATCGGGAAATGAAAGTCCCTCGTTTTAACAAAATGAGGGATCCCTCACTTGAAAATTCCTCGCTAAACTAAATGATTTTTTCATAAAAAAATAATTATCTTCTTTGATCTAATTGCTAATTCGTGAGCGATTTATCTCAAGTTGCCTTTTAATTTGCATATATCTTATGATTATTTAGAAAATACATTTATTTAGTGAAACAAATACCTCGAATTATTAAGAAATTAAATGAGTGATGAGGTGGAATATAGTCATCTCACATTGAGGGCAATAATAAATCATTTAATCACAATAATGTGATAAACAGTGTCGCATTAACTTTGCTCTTATCCTTTGGGGGTTTATTAAAGCAAAATAGCAACTACTCCTACCAAAAATAACAAGGGAGGAGTTATTTTACATCTACCGATAATTAATTCATGGGGGTGGCCCAAGCGTGGATAAAGATTTAATTAAGGAGTAATTATTTGCTACTAATAATCATCATCCAAACCGGAGACCTTATAGTGCGGGGTGCACTACATGGATGCAGTGCAGAATTCGAGCTAAAAGTGTTTGTAACGGTCCATATTGTAAAGATTTAAGGCTCGAATCGCGCATTACATGCATGTAGTGTAGGGGCATTATAGGATTCCTCAATCCCCAGTTGAAAAAGTATAACGAAGAAATGCTTTTACTGTATAACCGGATGAAATGATTAATGGATTAGGTAATCGGTTGTTTGAGTTGCTTTCGTTGAGAATAATGCGTATGTAGAAGTACTATCGATAATGAGACTAGTATACAACAAATTAGAATGTATACACATTATTCTCAACGAAAGCATCAATTCAGAAAAAATCATCATTTCTAACACATTAAAAATTTTACTTTCTAACCGTCTTTGAAATTCTTGTCCAACAATTTAGAAATACGTAAACAAACACACACACATAATACGGTTAGCAAGATCGTTAACTTTAATACTTTGGAATTAGTCAAAGTACACGAAACTCGGCCGGACATCCGTCACCGAAGAAGGAAAAGATTAGTACTCCGTAAGAAGAATCAGTGGCGTGGTTTACACTTGCGACGTGACCGCGTATTTTCAAAACTTTGAAGTTAAGCATTATTTTATTTATTTATTTATTTTTTTTGGGGGATTTATTTGCTGCATAATTTGCGGTGATGGAGGAGGAAAGATTTCTCAAATGCGGTCGGAATGAAATTGAAATTCGCTCCAAATGCAAACCCCATCCCCAAATCCAAATTCCCATTAAATTCACGCGTAGTTGGAGTCATGAAATCCGTGTAGTAGTCATCGTCGATATAGAGAGAGAAACCTCACACACATACAAGCAGCTTTTAGAGAGAGAGAGAGAGAGCTTTGTCTTCGTCGTCGTCGTTGTTTCCGCCTCAGCTCTCTCGCACTCCCTCTAGATTAAAGACTGAGAAACTCCCCCTGCTAACTTGCGCCAAATGCGGCGTACACAGTCCATTAGCTGCTGTCTTGCGCACTCGAAAGTGGCCGGTCATTGTACACAAGGTATACACATACATTTGACTGTCACTTGTTTGTTTTCTTCAAGAACCTAAATTTGTGGTTTTTTTTTTTTTTTTTTCCTCCTGGGTATTGTGAAATGATTGGTTTTTAATTGCTACCTTGTGATCTCATTTCCAGAACCTAGGGTTTAGCCTTCAATTGAAGAGTTGTGTATGGTTTGCTGCTGTGATTAAGTTGGGCCTGGACTGAACCGAGCTGAACTGAACTGAACTTTGTCAAGTTGTGTAGGGTTTTTCAAGAGACATTGTAGAGTTATATACTTGCAAGAACATATATAAAGTAGTTGTTTGTGGGTTTTAAGGAAATGGGAGAAACTGAGGAAGGTCGTATGGACATGATGCGTAGACTGCAATCTTCATTTGGGACTTCATCTTCTTCAATCCCTATACAGCATAATAGTATGAGTCAACTGGACATTCCTCAGTTCAATTCTTCGCAAATCCGCGCTCCGATGAGGCAATTTTCGCCGAATTTTAACGCTGATGGGAGTGGTAAGAGGGTAGGTATACCACCGTCCCACCCGCAAATCCCGCCTATATCACCTTACTCCCAGATCCCTGTTACCCGGCCCGCAAACCAACAGATGGGTTCTCAGAATTTCGCCCCGAGGCCCACCCATTCGCGATCTTTATCGCAGCCCGCATTTTTCTCCTTTGATTCACTGCCTCCGTTGAGCCCGTCGCCGTATCGTGACTCGCCGTCTACGTCGAATTCTGGTCCTGTATCTACAGTTGATGTGTCAATGGAGGAGAGAGATGCAAACTTGCAGTCTTTGTTATTGCCGCCCTCCCATATCGGAAGGGGTGGTTCTTCGAAGGTAGGGGAGAGTCTTCCTCCTCGCAAGGCGCATAGGCGATCTAATAGCGATATCCCATTTGGGTTGTCTACTATTATGCAATCTTCACCACCTCTCGTCCCATTAAAGAGTCCCAGTGGATTTGAGCAGTCTTTATTCAGAGACAATTCATGTGCTAAGCCGATCCAGCTGGTTAAACGTGAGACAAGTTGGGATAAAAGTGGGGAAAGCAATGTAGAAGGGATGGGTGAGAGGAAACCAGAAGGAGAAGTTATGGATGATCTATTTTCGGCTTACATGAATTTGGACAACCTTGACACTTTAAACTCTTCTGGAACCGATGACAAGCAGTCGATGGAGAATCGCGAGGATTTGGATAGTAGAGCCAGTGGTACAAAGACAAACGGAGGCGACAGCAGTGACAATGAAGCAACGAGTTGTGTGAATGAAAGTGGGAATGGTTTGTATAGGCAAGGCATCAATTCTTTGAATGAGAGAAGAGAAGGGAACAAAAGAAATGCAGGGGGAGATATTACTCCGACCACTAGACACTATAGAAGTGTTTCCATGGATAGCTTTATGGGGAAGCTTAACTTTGGTGACGAGTCTCCAAAACTGCCGCCTTCCCCTGGGTTACGCCCTGGACAATTGTCTCCCAGCAATTCAAATGACGAGAATTCAAATACCTTTAGCTTGGAATTTGGAAATGGTGAATTTAGTGGGGCTGAACTGAAGAAAATTATGGCCAATGAGAAACTTACCGAGATAGCAGTAAGTGACCCCAAGCGGGCAAAAAGGTAATGACTTCTTAAATCCTTAGCTGCATCAGTTGAATTGATTAATTGGATTTGAATGGTAGACTAAGTGTGTGGTTGGATGGTATCATTATGGGATGGAATGGTAGGGAATGGTTATTGTTTCCCCTCCCTATGGATTGGCCATTCACCTAAACTGGTGAATATTGATACTATTTGTAATGTATATTCTGTTTGTTTTTAGCATACTGATTGGCAGTCTGAGCATTCCAAGAGAATAGTCGTTTAATTCCATCTTATTTCTAGTGAACCAAACATGGCCTAATCGAGTCTTGGTCAATTCAGGATTTTGGCAAATCGTCAATCAGCTGCTCGCTCAAAAGAACGAAAGTTGCGGTATATTGCAGAGCTGGAGCACAAAGTTCAAACTTTACAGACGGAAGCAACCACATTGTCAGCTCAGCTTACCCTATTGCAGGTAATGATTAGAGCGTCATGGATTTGTTTCAGGTCTATTTTGTTAAGTGTTGCAATATCTTACTGTTGCTTTGTTTATACTGTCATATAGAGAGATTCTTCTGGACTCAGTAACCAAAACAACGAATTGAAGTTTCGACTGCAAGCCATGGAACAACAGGCACAGCTTCGAGATGGTATGATTTTATGACTATACGATATAAAAGCAGAAAGAAGAAGGTGCTAAATGCTCATACTTTAGTTGCTGCGTAAACATGTTTCTAAAGAGATGCAAGGATAATTTTCACAAATGAATTTTGAATCCTCTATGCATTTTCTTTTGCTTTTCATTTTGGTGTGCACGGATGGGAAATCATTTTTCATGTTATAATTCTTGTCTTGTAAATAGTAATATAGGTGCCTCTGGTAGTTTTTCTTTTGCATTACATTAGCTGGGGCTAAGAAGAGAAACCATTTTATTAACTTTTTCTTATTCTCTTTATGCTATGAAAAGTATTACGACTACCGGGCTTACGGACACTACTTTTTTGCTTAATTTGAATTTAGGGCAAATCCATTCAATCCCCCTGTGGTTTGGCTAGCACATGCGGATTTATCCCCCTATCATTTGGAAATATGCAAATACCTCTATGGGTTTTTGGACTAAAGTGCACTGTCAATTCTGTTTACGTTGTCTGTATTGACCGTAATAACTTATCCATCCTCTTCTTTTTCCTCTCTTATTTGTCTGCAAACTGCAGTATACTCACAACATTTGTAATCAAATTAAATCACTTTGTTGATGCGATTTTTTTGTTTCTTTTTTTCTTTCAAGTTTACAACCTTGATCTCCCACTTGCTATCTTGGGATTTTTTATGGTGTGGAAAAAAACGTAGTATCAAGTTATGCTCATATATTTCCTCTTACATAACGTACACATGCTATTTGCCACATACGTGGATATCGCTACCAATTCCTTTGAATTGCAGAGAAGCACTGTATCTCATATTTTCTTTAAAAATCCAAGTCTTCTGCTAACCAAAACACCACCAAGTATTGTTCTCTCTCGTGTATTAGTGTAGCTTCACTGTTGGTTTTGCTCTTCCCGGAAGACTATTATTTCTTTTTATCAGACAACATGTGTTTCTTTTGAGAAAGATATCACGTTCGTTTCCTCATGATTTTTCTTGGGGTTTCTTTCTCATAGATTGGGCGAAACACGGGATGTTTCCTGCGAATTTCGATGGTTTATCCTACAATTTCCTTAACCTTAGTTTTACATCATCGTCTGGGGGATATTTCTTGCTGGGCTTTTAATTTGCTCAGAATCGTCCCTACTTTTTGTCATGGGGGCCGTCTCGTGAAGGGGGCAATTTCATGCGCATAAGTAACAGCATACTGTGGTTAAATTGTTGAATCATTTTGTATGGCTGTTATCTTTTCTTTCTTTATATATCCAATTTATTGCTTAAATGTCTAATGATTAAGTTTTTTATACACGAATTTTGTTTGGATTTAAATTGATTTCTGCTTTAAATCATGTCTAACGTCATTGGGCAGGTGGTTTTATCTAGAGATCATAATTCTTTTTCACCCTTTTGAAGGAACAGTCATGCCGTGCATATTGATTTGTATCAGTTCAACAGAATAAAATTGACATTTTTAAAAACTGATGTTTCATTGTTAAAAAGAGAAATCCGGTTCCTTTTTCCTTCAAGGTTGAATGAGTATGTAATCTCTCTTGCTCCCTTTCTGCCCGTGAAACTTGATGAAATATGGAATGAAGTAGAAGAGATGTATATTTCATTGGTATCACTGTAGTACAATTCTTGACATGAAGGATCTCAATCGCTCCTATGAGAAAGTAATGTAAAATCGATGACGCTTGAGCTCTCAAACTCAAATATCCAATTCTCTTTATTAGACCTAAATATCAGCCATTCTTATCGAATAATCATATCAAACTAGTTCATTAGAAGTCCTTTTTTTTCCTTTTCCAAATGGAGCTCAAAGAGAGTTGCATATTTAAATGTGGTTGCTTGTGACAGCTCTTAATGAAGCTCTAACTGCGGAGGTTCAAAGATTGAAGATTGCTACTGCGGAGATGAATGGGGATCCAACCAAGTTCCAGCAGCTTTCTATCAGCCCCCAGATGTTCCAGCGACACCAGCAGCAGCAACAGACTCAACAGCAGCAGCAGAATGGCAACAAAACCCAAAAGCAAGACCAGTTGTAGGTTCTGCTAAGATAGAGCTGGGGTGGAAGTTGTATGCTTCTCAATTTAGTTTGTCGCCTATTGTCCTTATTATAAGTAGAAGTAATGCATTCGTTCATTGGATTTGTATCTCAAAAGACTGAAAAAACGAAGGTGTGGTAGTTGCAGGTTAAACCTCGTTCTGCATATCCTTCCCCAAGTCTATATAGGTATAGACAAGAAGCCTTTATATCTGTAGCCCTATAAATTTGGATTTAAAGTTTCATTTTGAAATGTTTTGTTGCCACAATTGGAGAGCTGAACTTCAACTCTTCCCGTTGTTTCATCTGAGTAAAGTACTAGTATTTCATTATCGTCTGGTGTGGTATACTGCTCAGTTCTCTAATTCTTTTGCTGGTGCCAATTGTGGTTAGGTGTCCCAGAACCAGTTTGGTTAGGTTTTGGTAGATCTCCTTTTTGAAAGGATCCCAAACGCGTTCAGCTCTCTTAGGTTTACGTTTACCCTGCTGCAATCTATGTGATTGGGCACCCCGTTCGTTCCTTAGACAAGCTTGTATGTGAGGCTGAATCTGTTTACCCTGCTGCAATCTTTGTGATTGGGCACCCCGTTTGTTCCTTCAACAAGCTTGTATGCGAGGCTGAATCTATCGAATCACTGGGTGAAACCCGTGTGCCTTGTTTTGTCAAATTCACTAGATCCATGTTAATTTGACGTATCTGCAAATGGCTGTAGGATTTGAACGTCAAGTCTTGTTTCTTGGTACGCAGCCTTACAGACTCTATCGTTTCATCAGATTCGCTAGTGGAAAGCCGACGAATCTGGTAAGGACTCGAAATTAAAGAGAAGAAAGAAAATAACAAGATAGCTATTCAAATGCTGAAGGCAGAGACACAAACTTCATTACCGTATTTCGCCATAAGTACAAAGTATAACGTAAATGTGTGCGGACATTCAAGAAATCAATAAGCTCCAGTGAGTATCATAACACATTAGGTAAATGCCACGACAACCGGAAAATGAGGAAAAAAAAAAAAAAAAGCATGTTAAACATAGGCCTTCAGCTTCCCCTGCTGCAAATTTTAGATATAGAACAAACATAATAAATTGCACCAAAATGTCAATCACTGGTCAAATTAAGACATCCCCTAAACTCTGCTGTTTCCATCACCAGAAGAAGTACCTGAACGGTAAACTGGAAGCCCTGTGAGCTAGATATCTAAGCAATGAAAAATGACAACCTCAGCCCCAGGGAGCAATGGTTAATGTACAAAAAGTTCATCAATACATGTGAAAGATGTATAAATATCTAGAAAAGTGCATTGATATCCGTAGAAAAATACATTGAAATTCTCTAGACTTTTTTTGGAATTAGGTGTGATTTATCCACAGCCCATTTACCTAAATGGGCCGAGGTTAGCAAAAACGATAAACAATACAGAAGAAGCATTCTCCACTTTCTGATCTGAATCTGTCCCTTCCCTCTAGTGTCCCACCTCCCAAAAAGCAATAAAAAACAGTGAATCAGAAGCAATTGTGAGCAACATACATAGCAACTATAGTGAAACAGTTTCCTCCTCCATTTTCTGATCTGTACTTGTCTTTCCCTCCTGCACTCTAGTTCCTTGAATCCAACCCCCATCAATTGAACCTATACTTCCATTCAACCCATCGTCGACGAAATCGCCAACTCGTTTCACTTTCCCCGTCGGCTCAACCGGATACTTCCCAGAAAAGCAAGCATAACAAAAGTTGTTAGAGTCGCTTCCCAGCAACTTCTTTAAGCTATCAAACGGCAAAAAAGCAAGCGAATCCAGCCCAATGAACTCCCTAATTTCCTCAACACTCATCCTATTTGAAATCAACTCCTCTGTACTTGGCGTGTCCACTCCGTAATAACACGACCCTATAATCGGTGGACTAGCAATCCTCATGTGAACTTCTTTTGCCCCCGCCTCCTTTAACAACCTCACGATCTTCGAAGAAGTCGTCCCTCTCACGATCGAGTCGTCCACAACCACAACTCTTTTTCCTTCCAATACAGCCCTCACCGGCGAAAGCTTGAGCTTCACCCCAAAATCCCTAATTTTCTGCGATGGCTCAATGAAAGTTCTTCCCACGTAGTGTGACCTAATTAACCCTTGTTGAAAGGGCACCCCAATTTTCGCGGCATAACCAAGTGCAGCTACCACCCCAGAATCGGGCACAGCGATCACTACATCACAATCGGCAGGGGCTTCAATGGCTAGTATTTCGCCAAATGCCCGGCGAGATTCGTACACTGACCGTCCGAAAACAATAGAAGTTGGGAGAGCAAAATATATGTGCTCAAATATACAAGCTTTGGGTTCAGGGTGTGGCATTAGACAAAGGGATTGAATCCCATCTTTGTCCACTACTAAAACTTCACCAGGATGGACTTCTCTCTCACAAGTGGCCTCAATTAGGTCAAGTGCACAGGTCTCAGAAGCAAAAACTATTGCCCCGTTGCTTCTTCTACCCATTACCAATGGCCGAAACCCATAAGGATCTCGAACCGCAACCAATTTATCTTCTGTTAGAAACACCATCGAATAGGCTCCTTCGAGCTTCTCGCAAGCCTCAACAATTCTCAAGAAAAATGGTCTAGCTTTCGATATTGCTATTAAGTGAAGGACAACCTCTGTATCAGAACTGGTATTGAAAATTGAGCCATTTTCTTCAAGCATGGCACGGAGGGACTGGTAATTGACCAAATTGCCATTGTGGGCGACGCCGACGGACCCGAATCGGTAACCGGCCACGAAGGGTTGGACGTTCTTGAGCATGGAGGAGCCGGCGGTGGAGTACCTACATGGATGGACGCAGGATTCTAATTTTGAGGCGTGAATGTGCATGCAACAACACAATTGTGATCGAACTGGATCCTCTCCGGCCCTCAAGGACGGTCATGTTAAAATCATTCGTGGCACTAGATGGGCACACTTTGATGATCGAAATTACTTGCGTTTTCAATTCGTCAACCATGCCAAAAATCATGGCTATTGGATACCAGTTGATATATTTTCGGCACACATTTATCTATGTCAATTTATATCCAATGAACATGATCTTTGGCTTTTGGCATTGTTGATATTCTCATGAACTTTAAAAAGTGAAACGTTCCGACCATAAAAGTGGGCCCTGGAAATTCCAGGCTGGAAGGGCGCGCACAAATTCACTACCATATTTCGAATACTAAGTAAATATTCTCATGCACCTGTGTCAACTACATATAATTAACAGTAGTAATACATATTTGAAAAACTCTACGCAGAACCTATATAATTTCATACTTCCCTCCCCACCATTTTATTTTATTTCTCTACTTTTGACTTTTTGATTTTCCAAAATGTTTTCATCTATTTCTACAAATCAAATTGAAAACACTATCAAATTTTCACTTTGCCGGTTTGCCCGCATCTCTTAAATTGACTTGACCAATCAAACTTTTTTTTGGGTACTTAAAGTGGACCTGGTACATGTTAGGGTTGTCACATTTGTTACGGAATATTGCCATGTCATACCACACTTTCCGTAGGACCCACCGCACCTACTCCGTAGAATCCACCACACCCATGTCGACACCAAAGCGAAAAATCTAACTTCAATTGATGGGCATTTAAGTGAAAACATCAAGTTGAAAAAACGCAATAATTATGCTCCCTAAATAAGTCATATTTGCAAAACAAATGGACTACCATTTTTATAAGGGCTCGTTTGGTTCCTTAATCTCAAAAATAGCTTATTAGTTTCTAATGAAAACAAGTATTCCTCCGTCCCTAAATAAGTGTTCGGCATGAAAAACTAGACTTTACAAAATATGCACATTTTTTATTAAAAAATTTAATTTCTTTTTCACAATCTAATAGAACTCATCGCTATCTATTGATTTGTGAAAAAAAATTAATTTTTTTAATGAAACAAATGCTTCTTTTTTCTTTTTGAAGGTCTAATTTTGGGTATTGTACATTTAACATTTAATTTTATTCAAGGACAGAGGAGGAAGTAGTATTAAAATAATAATTAACTCAGGTTCCAAACTTCTCCGGTAGTACCTGACGTGACCAATAGCCAAACCACCAGGAAGCTGCCGCAGCTTCGACTCGTTAAAAACATCGGCTACAAGCCCAACTCCGGTGACCGACTGCAAGACGTCGCCGTTAACCGCAACGATTCCGGCGCCCTCCTGTCCGCGGTGCTGGAGCGCGTGTAGGGCGAGGTAACACAGGCGCGAGGCCTCAGGGTCGCCGTAGATACCCACCACGCCGCACTCCTCCCTTGGCTTATCATCGTAGTAGTCGTCGTCGTCGTCGTCGGAGTAAATTGAGAGCGATTGGTGATCTGGGTTTGTTTTGTTTGTGGAGGTTATGCGGGAGATTGGGTTCTTGGAGGCGGTCGTGAGCAGGGTTCTGTGGGTTCGGGAGGAGGTGGGGGGGAAGAGAGAGAAGGGGGTGTTCGGAGAGAGAGAGTAGGGTTTGGTCTGTGAGGAAGAGAGAGACGAGAGGTTGGTGACCGTGGCCGTGGTGGCGGCGGCGGCGGACATTGTTGAGTGGTTGGGAGGTTCTGGTATGGAGGGGTGGTGAACTGGTGGGCTATGAATAGCCGAAGTGGCTTTGGCTTGAGTGTGGTCCTTTTGTTTCAATAAGTTTTCTTTTCTATTGTTACTTTCATTTTTCTGTCACTCCCAAGTGCTACACACACAACGGTTGTGTAAAACACAACACACAACTAATCTCTAGCCGTCCATTGCTATAATAAATGGTTAGAATTCGTTCAAATTCTTCCCCATAAAAGTTCAACTTTTTCTTGGAAGGGTTTTTTTAAAATCTAGACCGTCCAAATACATCTGGACGGTCAGAATTACGCACACAACCAACACAACGGTTGTGCAAGTAGCATTTTTGCATTATTATTCCAAAAATTTACCTCAAAATCTCCGAAGCAAACAAAGTTTGGTCCAGGTATTGTCACGTGGTGCCCATTATTGAGTGCATGGACCTCAAAAAATATGTGGTGAATAAAGATCTTAGAGCACTACGTAACGGTGTCCCAGGACCACCAAATAATTACTCGTTGTCAACATCCTCTCGTGTGATGGGTTTAACCCTCCATGTGATACAAAAATAAAAAAACAATTGCCGGTTTAGGGGACGATATGAATATCTTTATTTTGTAGTAAGATATTTTAAAGGAAAATGATAATGTCAGATTTGTTTTTGTTTGTGCTAAACCTCCACGCAGCATGCAGGTCCATTTCGGATCTCGCACGAAAAATTTAATGAAAAATGGAAAAATTGAATCGAGCACCTACACTTATCGGATTGAGCTAATTTTTCACAAGTCCATTCAATTTTTTTTTTAAATAAATAATTTAACGGCTCAGATTTTTCGTGTGGGATCCGAAGTGAGCCCCGTGACCTTCGGTGGAGAATCGATAAAGAACTCTTTTGGCAAATTGGCATACTTTGGAGCTCTTTTGGGCCACCGTTAACCAACATTAGAGACTTGAAACTAGTGGTAATATGGACGACATGGAAACTCATAGAAGTGGTTGTTAGTGGTAATTTTTCGTGTGGGATCCGGTGTGAGCCCCGCGACCTTCGGTGGAGAATAGGTGGTTTTTTTTTTTTTTTGTACGGCCTTGGAAGGATAGTTTGGACACCCTTTCTATGACAAGGACTTGAATTAGTTTAATTCCATGTTCAACACACTTTTGAATGACCTAAATGGACTGCTCGGACACCACGTGAGCATGGTCACGTATACCCACCCGGCACCCAAAAATTTATCATTTAATTGGCCTGAAGCAGTTGGTATCATGAGGTCAGGACATTTTATCTGTACTTCCATAACTACCAGTGGATACCATAGAATCTAAAGGGATCAGAACACTTCAAGTTGGTTTGGATCCAGATTCCATCACTCTCAACTCTTTTCACATATGGCTTTCAAAGGGAGCCCTCCATTCTCAGACACCAAGAGAATATGGCTAAGGATTGAAAGGACATTGGAGATTCTATCTATCTACAACCGCTGGAGTTTAACGCTAATAGTCGAACAAAACTATTAGAATTTGAGCTCGTATTTGCTACATAAAAACTCTTTTCACAATGATTCGTCACACAAGCAATTCAAGCTGAATTATATAACATAAATAAACTTTCAAACCAAACCTAAAGAAGCTACTATCGGTCTGTTCAGCTCGTGATGTCTAAAAATTCAAACTATTTGAGATGGACATTTAACCACCTCAATTAAAACTCATTCGAGATCAACTTGCTCAGTAATGTGAAGCCTGTTAAGTCTTCAAATCAAACTTAAACCCCAGTGCCCCAAGACATCATTCCAATATCTTGTCATGATGTCCCAGTATATTCCACCTTGGGGATGGAACTATATTTTTGAAAGCACCATTGCTTTCGTAATCACTCGACAAATTATCCTTGGCACCTTTTGTCGTTTTTCCATTTTAACAACAGTGAGAAAACAAAGCAAAATTTCCTCACCATGTAAAGTTTTCGCAAGAGAGTGATTGATTACCTTCAGCAGTTTTCTACCTCTTACAGTCCAACTTCTACGCGACCAAAGAAAATAGTGAAACACCATTAAAACAGAGACATAGCTCGACCGTTCACAAAGCAATGCATTGCGTGAGTTTTTGTAAGTTCAGTCAAACAATATCAGAATCTTATGCATCATGATGAATCATATTGGTTGTAGAACACCAAATATTAGAGCAGAACAGTACTTCAAATATAGAATTATGTCTGCTCATCGTGGTCTGCAGAAATCTGCATACCCTTCAATACTTTTTGTCAGCCTGTTCTCATGATTATGTGAAAGCCACTGTCGGTATCCACAATTTCGCTAACCTCACCAACTTTCAAAGCATAAGTTGCATCTTCAAAAGGTTTCTGCATCTGCCCACGACCAAAAGGTCCTGCAAATTACATTATAAAGTCAAAATAGAGCTGATAGCAACGCCTAGCAGCGTGTGGTAGATTCACAACTAGAATGGCACTATCGGATTACAAAGCATGAATAATATTCAACTTGAACTGTGAAACACCTTTCGAGCAATTAAGAAGACTGCAGTCACCATGCAAAAGATCACAAGAAAAGATACCAACCAACTTAACAGGTAAAATTTCTGTGTTGGTACCAATACCTTTGGGGGCATCCCCCTTGTCATTAAGTCATTGAACCATGGATGCTATCATGCTAGAAAGTCAAAATAGAAATGGATATGTAAACATACTGGACAATCAGCTGGAGATAGAGGCGTTGAATGAAGCACAAAAACAGGCGAGATCAGAAAGGGAAGATATGACAGTTAGGTGGTATCATCAGCCATTTGAGAGTGTAAGACAAACAATCCGATTTCAGCATTGCTACACTGAGATCGGATAATTATTTACAGTTGGAAGGTAAGCAAGCGATATAGAGGCACCAAATGTCCAAAGGATCAAGTCCTACGATCCTCTCTCAGGCCTCAGCCACCGGACCACGTGCTAGCTAGAACCATATTGCAATCTGGAAACCATAGAAAGATCGCCCATTGAGGTACAAGGAGCTCCCTAGGTAATGTCAGCCGACTCAAGGGGACATTTATGTGAGTAGCAAATCCTGCATGAGATTCTATTTCTCCTTGTGGCAGCTGTTTTTTGCATTACTGACTCAAACTCCCTTGTTTACCATGCAGAGACCCTTCAGCCCACAGGAGAGTCATAATTGAAGTGATCACTTCTGAAGGGCTCCAGCACTTCATTTCTCATGGTTCACAAGACCAAAATAGACATCTCAAACTGCACAGTAGAAAACGAATACAAGGGCAGAACTTAAACTTCTACGATGCCTTCTTACCCTGACCTAGCAATGCTTGATAAGACGAGGGAATGTAATTGGAATCCAAAAACCCTCTACTCCAGATTTATATCAATGTCTACCTACATGTCAAAATAAACCACAAAACAAAATGTGCTTTAACTTTCTGAAAACAATTGACCTAACAAAAGGTGTGTTAACTTGGTTGGTGAAGTCCCTTTGTATGCAAAATAACAGGGAAGAAATCTGGAGCAATAAACTACTGCAGATCTTATAATCTTTGCTTGACAATGAAGGATCTCAATAACATCCTAAACTGGAACCCAATAGGATATAAATGCATCAACTTACTGAGCTATATTTTGGAAGTTGGAGAGGTAAGTAGTTATTCCAAGGCAAAACATCTGTGCAGTTTGACCCATTGATATAATATCTAGCACAGAGTGCAATACATGGACAAGAAAAAGTGGGAAAAGACCAGACACTTGACTTGTATGACATAAACACCACAAGAATTGCAGATAAAAACCACAAGAATTGTATATCTTACATCCTACAGGAAATCACATTGGTGAATTTGGAAAGAAACAACAGTTGAACCATGAAACTTCACTGATGTAAACGTAGAAAATAAGAAAAGAGCCTCGACTTTAACAAGCTGATAGAGGCTGACCAAAAGCGAATGAACAAGGTGTTCTCTGTTCAGCTTCAGAAGAAAAATTCGCTCCAATTTGCATAATGAACCATCTCTAACGAGTAATCATCCTTTTCTAACTAGAGGACACGAATACGTAAAATACGGTGGCTGCGAACTACCTTTGCTTTGGTAATTATATGTGACAGAATCACAATACGCATAAATTTTCAAAAGTAACGCTTTGGTACCTACGACACACAATTGCTTTGGTGATTATGAGTTACATGACTTGGCAAACCAGTAAGAAAACAGTATTGGAATTCCCTTTTTCTACTGATGTGACTTGCTACTAGGGAGTTGCAAGGGAAATTTCTCAAACACTTGGCAATTTGTGCAATAAATCAAGAAAACTAGTTCAATAACCAATAAATAATTAACCAAACAACACTAGGGACTCTAGGGCCTAACAATTATGATGCCCTGCATTAAACAAAAAAACAAAAATAGTAATTGTATGCGCCCCAATTGAACACGAAACAAGCACTCACAGTATAAGCTATGGGAGTTAATCAAATGGTAAATTGAAAGGCATAGGTTAAGCAATCCAAAAACCTATAAATGAGAAATGAACGACTCTAAACCAAATCAATAGCAATAAGTCACCCATCAATAGCTGAGCAGAGATGAGAAATAAACCAAACCACTCAAATTCGAGCTCGTGTTCGCTTGTCAAAAGCTCCTTTGAGATCAGTTTCTCGCATAAACAAATCAAGCTTGTACCTTTTTTTTTAAAGCTTGTTAAACTTTCAAACCAAGCTTGAACATGCTACTGCTCTGCTTGTTCGACTTATGATTCGCCTATCTATTCTACTATGGCTGGCTCAGAGACATCAGAGGAAGACCATAATCTCTATAATCTCTAACTGGGTACCATCATAGCTTCACTAGGTCATTCAACCTAGCGTATAATCACTAGCATTTAAGTAAATCACCACACCTCCTCTATAATACATACGATAATTGACAAGTGAGAGTGCATGGTCAACACACACCTAAAATGCCTACATTCAAGCTACTCGAGATTGGTTTGTGACCAGCTCGATTAAAGCTTGTTTGAGATTAGCTTACCTCATGAACAAGTCGGGCTTGAACATATTTTTAAAACTCGTTTACTTTAAATAAAGCTTGAACAATCAACAGTTCATATTTTTAAAGCTTGTTAAATCTTTCAAATAAAGCTTGAACAATATAAACTGTTCGGCTCGTTTGGTAGGTTTACCAGTCCAACAGCTGAAAATCAATCCAAATGCACCAACTCTGAACACAATATACAATCGAACCACGTATTTGAATGTGCAAGCACAGATCTCCACCAGGGGTGCAAACGAGCCAAGCCAAGCTTCGTAGTGTTCGAGCACGAACGAGCCTAAAACTCGAGCTCGCTTTGTTAAGTAAATTAGCTAGGCTAGCCTCATTTACAAACGAGCCTAAAAATCGAGCTCGAGCTGCTCCCGAGCATCTCGGTTCGTTTGCATCCCTGTCCAGTAAACCTAAAGTTTTTTTTTAAAAAAAATTGGATACGGACCGAGATCACCGCCGCGCTTGGCGGAGCTGCAGTCAGAATAGCGGGAGGCGACGGCGTCGAACTTGGCGGTTCCGGAGACGACGTCGTCACGGAGGGATTGGAGCTGGGCGACGGCGGCATCGCGAGTGGTGGCGGAGATGACGCGGCCCTCCGGATCTTTCCACGACGACTTGCGACGGGAGCCCTGGTGCTTTATCAGTATGTGCGACGCCCTCACTTGTCCCGACGCCATTTTCGCCACTCGAGAGGTTCGATGAACTAATGGAGTAGTATCAGAAGACTGCAGCTTTCGAGCAATGAAGAAGATGGATTCCAGAGGAGAGTCGTGTAAGTTTTTTGTTGCGTAAAATGTTGTACTATCCCCCTGTATTCAAGCTTAATTTTAGATAGATCCCTCTACTTGTCATATTTTTTGACCGATGGGTGCAAACGGCTGAATCGAGCTGAGTTTTATAGTGTTAGGTCTCGGCTCGTTAATTTACTTAACAAGACTTTGTAAACGAGCCAAACTTTTAATGCCTTGTTCGGTTGTGGGTTTGGAAATTTTTTGGGTTTGGTTTTTGGGTAATGAGTGAAGAGATAAAATATGGTAATAATTGAAGATATGAATAATGAGTAGAGAGAGATAAAGAGAAAAATGAGATTAATGACTGGATATAGGGGTAATGAGTGGAGAAAAAAATAAAAGTAATAATTGAAAATATAGGTAATAAATAGATTTGGGTTTGGAAATTTTTTTCCAAACCCACAACCGAATAAGGGCTAAGTGTTTAGCTCGGCTCGTTTCTTAAACGAGCCTAAAACTCGAGCTTGACTTGATTACTAAACGAGCCGAGCCACAAGCAACTAAGTACTGGCCTTGAGCGAAGGTGAGCAAGATGTTTTCCTTCAATCCTAAAACTTGTGTAGTACTCCATTCGTTCCAAAAATAATGTACTCCTTCCGTTTCAAAATGAGTGGTCTTTATGGGATTCCGTACCATTTTAAAATGCTTATATCTTCCGATTTATGAAATTTTATGTGATTTTGAAAACTTTGTTTAATAGAACTAATTAAAATCTATGAAACAAGATCTATATTGCATATTTTTTAACCCTCATATTGAAAGATATAAGCAATTGAAAATGACATGTTTTTCCAAAAAGGTCACTCATTTTGGAATGGAGAGAATATTTACTAAAATAATTTTTTATTTTTTACACTGTTCAAAAGATCCCATCGGGGAATTAAAAGGTGTCCCCCACTTTATTGTGTGCCTATAATAAAATGTTATGCATCTCAAAGTGAATGTTATGTTAATAATAGCAAAATGAATATTATGTTAATGAAATGATGGAGGATACCGCGAAATATGTAATTTTGAAATGTTGCGCCATTTAAAGAAAAAAACATATGCATTAAGTAAAAAAATGTAATGTCTTCTTATGATAAAATGTTATGCCATTTTATACTCTTATTAATTTTGTTACACCATTTTGTGGTTATTGTATGCTCTTTTGTGATTATTGTTACGTATTCTTGTGATTAATGTTGTGCATTTTTATAATGAAAAAAAACTTATCATGATCTCCAATACAAAGTGGGGACAACATAGACGCTCCCATTTGCATCAATTCTTACGGAGTCAATGCAAAACTGCAATTGATAACTGGGATTGGTTACCACCAAAAATAATTTTGCTAGCCCCGCACACATACACATATACATACACATACACAAATACTTGCACCCGCGAATTCACATATTGTTTGAGTCTATGTGCGAGCTTTTTTATACGTGTATGTGTTTATGGTTTTAGAATATAGTAAAAACAAAAACAAAAACCGAAAGGGATGTTTTTGTAGTTTCAAAAAGTTAAAGGGGGGAGATCCGAATAATTTACCTGTATCTATCCCAAGTTTCCCAATGGATTCAAGCGCACCCAATCACCGCCCAATCTTTGCAAACAAAAGAATTAGGGCTCACATCTCGAGGTGAGAATTTTATCAGAGACTCCTCTGCTCATCCTTTTCTCCTCAAGTCTCAACCCACAAATTCCCAAATGGCGCCGCCTCCTGGTCCTTATTCCGGTACCAGTACTCTAGCTCTGGTATCGCCTCTCTCTCTCTCTCTCTCATATCTGTGTGTATTGCGATTTTTGTAGTTTTTTTGTTTGCCAGACGGTAGGATGGTAGTTGTTAGTGTAAAGTTAAGATTACGATGAGGCCCAACCTCCCATCCATCCATAGGAGTCGAACATTAGACCTCACGCCCTAAAGAAGCGCTACACAACAATTAAGGTATTTTTTTTCGATTTTTGGACTTACATGAAGTCTTATTCTCCAAATTTGGTTAACGTGGATGTAGGTGGCTCGTGTTTCCGCCTTCTCTCTAGGGCTCGCTTACGGGAGCATCAAGCTCAAGTATCTCAAGGTACTCTCTGAACTCCTTACCCCTTGAGTTCTGCTTTTCTAAATTTCGTAGTCGTTTTCCTGTACTCATTGTTTTGTCTCTTGTTTCATTTCGTGATTTCTGTGTTTGTGGTTAATTATGTGATTACAAGTAACGCTGAAGAATGCAATCCTTGGCGAATTGGTTCATTATTTCCCCGAATCAAAAGTTGGGTAGCTATATTATATGTCAAGTATGATTCATGATTTTGCGGTGGTCACAACGTAGATTTTTTGCCATTTCGAATGTACTATAGAACGTCACAATTAGGACCACTACTACCCTGTATTAATATGTCTTATGATTGAATGATATTCAACATACGGGTGCATAGGTGCTGCATGTTCTTGAAAGATGGAGATCAGTGGCATGTTTGATTATTTGTTGTACTTTTGCCAAGGATCTTTGGGCTGCGGTTCTTGTTTGGTGGGGCATTTCATGGGTTTTTCCGGCGATGGTGGTAAAATTTATTTGGGAATGGGTTGGGGTCAGAGTTAGTGGAAAAACGATGACCTTAACTAACTGAAGGCGGCCAACCTACTCTCGTGAATCATTTCCGCCCGAGCGGTCATAGTTCAGATTTCATTACATCTACATAGTAGGTCTAAAAAGATTGCCTCAGATGGTGTAGTAGTAGTTGGTATTGTCCAATTTTAGTTTGTGAGGATGCTAGGAGAGGGTAGTTTCCATGTAGACTTTCCTGTACTCTTATGTTGTAATTGCATAAAAATTTGCAGGCAGCGGTTGGTGCACCAAAATGGTGTTCAACGTGTTCCCAGTTACGTGTCAAAACATTTCTTTGCTAAATGATATTGTGTCTCTCAATGCCTCAATGGTTCATTGGTGAAACTCAGGCAGCAAGGGAAGAGGAGATACTAGATAGTGATAGTTGTTGGGGTGAGGAGGGGGAGTTGCGAAGGTGTTTTGGGAGGAAGGAGGCGATGGTGGCTCCTCCCCCTCATTTGGAATGGTAAGCGTTATTCGGGGTTTTCTGATGGTTTGGGGGTAGATGAAGGAGAAGCGTATAATAGTCTTATTGCATTGAGATTGGGGTTTACTTCATATTTTTCTCATGCTAAATATATCAAAATAGGTGGGTGTCGGTAGTAAGTGAAGTTAAAATTGGCCAAAACCACATCATGGTTTATTGGCTATTTATAAATGCCGGGCCTGAAATGGTCCAGATCCAAACCACAGGGAGACAAAATGGATTCTGTAAAGAAAAGTAATTTTAAATTAGGGACACGTTGGGAAATTTCATAGAGGCAACCCGAAGTATTGGTATCTGACATAGATATGATGGATTCTGTAAAGAAAAGTAATTTCAAATTAGGGACACGTTGGGAAATTTCATATAGGCAACCCGAAGTATTGGTATCTGACATAGATATGATGCCGATTCAACTCCCTTCTGCAAATATCTTTACTTCATAGGAAGCGACTAATAGCAACTGGTTTGTAGTTCCTCTGATACTGTTACAACTCCCTTCTGGAAGTTTCTGTTTTTCAGGGGAAGTAATTAAGCACAACTAGTTAGTATGCCTCTGATATTGTTTCAGCGGTTACAAAACTGAAACACAGGTCTGTGTTTTTCTGTCCTGCCAATTCAAGCACCTCGCAAAAGAGATGCCAAGCTATAGATGTGCTCTGTGGAGCTTTTGTTGAACTTCCTCGGGGACAATTGGCGGTTGCTGGACAGATTTCCTTTGGCTTTTTTGTACATTGATTAAGTACTGGAAGAATTTTAGCGCGTTTATTGAAACCTCATCATAGTACGAGAGAGTAACTGTTCTGGCATAAAGTGTTTGGTTCACAACCATTCCTCTAGTCACTTAGTGGAACTATATTACTCCTACCAATTTGCCTTGTCAAATTGGATGGATGGATCGTCAAAATTTGATGCCTTGCACTTCAAATGTTGTCAATTTCCATGGATGTCAAAACTCAATCGTCTTAATGTTATTACTTATTACTGATGAGGTTTCGTAGCATTCTTGGTATTTGGACTGCGTTTTTTCACCATCTGCTATGTAGTTTTGTTACTTTTGTGGATCATTATCCAATGCTAACAACAGTATTCCCCCCCTCTGTAAAATAAAAAGGAAAAAACAAAAAACAGGAAGAAAGCTATTCTGCAAGTAAGTTTACATTATTGAAATCCATAACAAACATTACCCGATGATCTTGTCACTTTACTTTTGATTAGGCGACTGTGGTTTCCCATGATTGGTGAGTTCATGCTACTACTTGATACTTTTATGCACATTATTTGTACATAGTCTGCAAATACTGATATGTTGGTTCTGTTTTCTTGCCTCAGGCGAAAGCTAAGTCTCATCAGAAAGCTGAAGCCAAGGCACATCACTGAAGGGGAGTGGTTATGTATCTCCTTTTTACCTTTGTGTTTGTTCATGGCAAATAATGGATTTCTGTCAAAAGTGCTTGTGGACCACGGTGCTCTGCATATAGCTTTGCAATTTTGTAGAAGTTTTGTACTTTGTTCTGCAACTGGTCTAGTTCTTAATATTAGCATTATGCGAACAACGTGGGGAAGTGCCATATCATATGGACATGGGATATTCTTCAGTTCCCCAATTCATATTTCACTTGATTAGATCCGTTGGTATCTCTTAGTTGCATTGATATGATGTGTGTAAAGTCGTTACTCTTCACTATTGTGACACTTGTTCTGCCATTTGGTGTCTTGATCTCTCCATGCCGTTGAAATTCAGTTACTGCTACCTTTGGAAGGCTTTACCTTGATAAACACCCCCATTGTGACTGGGAGTGATTTTGTATATATCCCAAGTAACTAAATACAGAAAATCAATGGATCTACTTGCACCGGAAGAATGGATCGAGACCAAACTTGTGTGGGCCGTGGTTTAGTCGATTCTTTCTATGCATAGAGTACCTTACGAAATTCAGATTTGTTCATTCGATCACCTGCCATGATGGCCTGATGGGTGACCTACTCTGATTGCGTGATGGGTTGAAATTGTATGGTAGGTCCTATTTAAAACAGAGGACTCATTGTTTAGTGTGGTGGGGGTTGTGATAGAGAGAATGCAATCCGAGCTACACGCTACTCTCACTTTGTAGATCAAATAAAGATAGGTTTACTCCATGAAGTGCTGATTATACAAGTTGTAGAGCCTACACACTACTCTCACTTATCATCTTTTGCAATAGTCCTAAGTTTGGGTTTGGAGTCTCAATTATCATCTTTTGCACGGCTTCTTGGCAGTTTACCGAGAGTGTGCAGTTGGGCTTCTCTCGAACGCTTGTCAGATCTAATTCAATGATGGGTTTTGTTCATATTGTTGATCTCTCGATTTGCATAGGCATGGTTTAAAATCATGTTAATTGGATACCGATTAGTATGTGAACAGAATAAAAAAGAAACCGAGACTGAATTTCGGTGATTCTGATCCGGTGTGCGCAGAACATCAGTTTGATTTGTTTTTTTTTTTACTCTGTTCACATATTAATTAATCTTCAATTAACATGATTTTAAACCACACGTGTGTTTTGTTGAGATCTACAATATAGACAGAACCGATTATTGAACTAGATTCGGCAAATGGCAGGAAAAGATCCAACTGCACCCCTGTGCCATTCTCGGCAAACTGCAGAAAAGCCACTTCCTTTTGCAATAATCCTAAGTTTGGAGTCATGATGTAACACGAAGTATTGTAGTATTATATTTGAGTGCCATTTGTTGTGATTATAGTTTGATGTATACCTTTTTTTGTTAAAAGTGTGATCCACCACTGCATCACCCACATTGTATTTTCAAATTAAATGTGATGTATTGTGAGAGAATGACCTGTCTCGTAAAGAGAGAAATAAGTACTCAAAAAATAAGAATCTTAGTGGAACGGGATAGAGCGCGGAAAACTTGGGCAAAACTACACTCAAACCAGTACACCTTTTCCGTTCCAGAGTTCATCAAGAAATTAATGAACATGATATATGCTTCAATTGGAACACTGCCAAGGGCAATATAGTTGAAGCAGCATGTGCTGTATGAAAAATAACGGGTTACAACGATTGCGAAAAAACCTCGTAACATTGCAATATCGACCAAACTACAGGAGTTCCTTCTGGCGGGTTGAGAGAATACCAGCGGCATGCCCTCTTGATGGCGGCAAAACCTTTTGCAATTACTTGATCAACTCATTGCGCTCCCTCAACTTCTCCGTCTCGCCACCCTGCGCCAAAAACCTCTCCAACATCCGAAGCACCGCCTCACTCATACGCCTCCCTCTCTCCAACATTTGTCTTGCACAATCGAAGTCTTCTCCCTCCTTTTCATGCGCGCACAACCCGGTTGCCAAAAAATGCAATGCACAACTGTGTGGACAATGACGTCTCTCCATCTTGATGTACAGGTAACCCTGCAACTCCAAACCCAAATCAGGCCGACGGCTCTTACAAAAGAATTTCATCAGTAACACCACCGTTCGCGTCTTTTCCAAACCCAAATCAGGCCGACGGCTCTTACAAAAGAATTTCATCAGTAACACCACCGTTCGCGTCTTGGGAACGAAATTTCTCTTCACCATCTTCTCACATAGCTCAACAACAGAGTCCACGTCTTTCGCCCTGCCCTCATTAATATGAGAAAACATGGTATGGTATGTGACATTGTCATATTGAATGCCTTCTCTTCCATCTCATCCATCAACATTGACTGCAGACTTCGCGTCTCTCGATTGAACAAAACAACTCAGTAAAGCATTGTAAGCCCTAGTATCCGCCACCAAGTTTCTCACGGCAATTTCATCGAACAACTATCGTGCCTTGGTTAAATTCTGAGCAACCCCTGCTCCATGAATCAAAGTAGACATTGTTTGAATCGTAGGCAACAAGTTCACCAATTCCATCTCTTTAACAAGTCTCAGTCCCTCACCAACACGTCCTTTCTTGCAATAAGCATTGATTCGAATACTGTAAGTCACGCTATCAGGCTTAAACCCTCGTCGAATCGTCTCATGGCAGAACAACTCAACGGAAGTAATACCACCCGTTTGCTTAAACCCTAACAGCAAGATTCATCGTCTTCGCATTGGGCGAAAGTGCCTGATCAAGGGAGTCGACAGGTGTCAAGTGAGGTTTGATCCGGTATTAAGAACGGTTTCAACTAAGTACTTAGAGCATCCGCAATGGGAATAATCAAATTCAATAACCAAAATGTGTCACGTCAGCATTTGATTATCCATTTAGTTCATAATCAAACTTAACAAACTTTACCTCCACATTGGTTATTTTTGCATCCCTATAAAAAAAAATCCCACAATACGCAATGCACCTATGTCCAATTGCAAACGAGTTTTAATCAAGCACCCGATCACACCAAATTTTTCGTCTCGATGAGACGATTCTAATGTGGGGTGTTTTTTAGTTTTTTAGTTTTGAGTTTGGTTATTGGGTTTGATTATTGAGTTTTGGTTATTGGTAAAAGTTGTTAAGTTTGGTTATGGAATGGATAAAATTTGATTATTTGCTAAAAGACTTGTAACTTTGCTTATTACAATGCGAAGTGTTTTTTTAGCATTGTTGTTAAGTTTGCTTATCCATACCAATTTGCTTATTACAATGTGGATGCTCTTATTGTTGAATTAAAAGTGATGTATTGTAAGAGAATGACCTATCTTATAAAATGAGAAATAAATAATAAAAAATAAAAACTTTAGTGGAACCGGCCTTGCTATTTCTGCTTAAAAAAAAAAGTGAAACTCTCCTATTTCCGCTTTAATTTGTTTATCTTTAACTTAGAGAGCTAATAATGCCAAAACCACTTTTGTTCTTGCCAAAACCTTTCTTGTTCATGCCAAAACCACTTTTGTTCCTGTCAAAACTCATTCATTGCATGACTTAATTGTCCTTCACTACACAACTTACTTTACGAACATGTCCCTTTAAATCCAAAGAATTATATTATCGTTCCAAAATGTTTTCTTCCCGTTCCAGAAACCTTCTTAAAAAATAAGCAGCTTATTTCATATTTTCAAACTCAAAAATAAAGTAAATGAAAAATAATTTTTCAATTTTTTTTGCATCGTATAAAAGATCTCATCAAGATCTTCCAAACAAGATCCATATTGCATATTTTTAGATTTCAATAAGACTACAATTTTTGAGTTTGAAATTGCCTTCTTAAAAAATAAGGACTTATTTTGGTTTCCGGAACGGAGCTGCTACAAAGGTTCTTCAACGGAGAGAAGCTAGAAGTAGAGCTAGGCTTGGCCGCTTGGGTTTCTCTTGGGTTGCTCGTGAATTGATGAAAACATGGAATTGGAAAACATAGATGTTTAATTTTTGTTTACGTCTCTTCTCAAATTACCTCTAGTTTTGCTCGTAAATTGCATTTTTGTTTGATGTTTAATTTTTGTTTGTTTCTCTTCTAAAATTAATGCTAGAATTTGATCATGAATCCTTGCATTTTTGCTTGAAATGTGGAACTGGAAAACACCTTGCACTTCTGGGATTTTCAGGGATATTTTCGTAAAGTAAGTGATGTAGTGGAGGGCAATTAAGTCATGTAATGAATGAGTTTTGGCATGAACAAAAAGAGTTTTGGCATTATCAATTCCCTTAACTTATTAGGCTGTGCTTAAATTATTCTCTCTTGTATTTTTTGGGTTAATTCTAGGGAGAATTTTTCATAAGTCCACTATACTACTTTCCAAACCCACTAAGTCCATTTCTAAATTCTATAACCTCCTAAGTCCACTAACCTATTAATAAGGATATAATAATCTTGATTAGTCTAATATACCCCCTGTTTTGAAAAAAAAAATTGCCCCGTTATTTCCTCAATTTCAAACATATCCATTTATTCATTTAATCCCCTTATAAAGCCCCAGCCCATTCCCCCCCTCCCCCCCTTTTCCAGACGATCCAGCCCATTCCCCGTCCCTGCCGATTACTCACTGCCGCTGGTTCACTCCTCGCCGCGGTGCACTCCTCTTCCTCCTCTCCGCCCTTCGTCGCCATCCATGGTCGTTACCACCATGGCCGAGACGAACGTACTCGCTTGTGGTGATGTTTGGTTCTTCAAAATTGATGCAGAGCAATACAGAAATCAAACTGTTACCATGAATATGGGCATGAGGCGGCATGTGACTTTGGAGATACTTATTATATGCTAATATTCGGTGCAGTGCAGATCGTAATGTCTCAGATACCCGATTTCCATAACATGGAATGGCTTTCTGTCGTTGCTGCAATCATGTCCTTTACCTATTCTTTCATAGGACTGGGACTTGGCTTGCAAAAGTTGTAGGTATGGTTGCCCAATTCTCTCTGCTGAACTTAGAAATAAGAAACTGCATTTTGGAATGAGATGGTACAAAATTCTCTGATGGTTCATTCCGAACAAACTTTGGCTTATACGACTGCAATCTGATATTTTCCATAGATCTGTATCAGATTTTTGACATGTTTTACTTCGTATATATGGTTATATAAAAGTTGTTGGAATTAAGATGTTGCTGACGTTTGTTTAGCTGTTGTTGGGTACCATATATGGTTATATGTTCAGATATGTTAGGGTTTTGTTTTTTGTACTTTTGATTAGCTGTTGTTGGGTAACATATATGGTTATATATTCAAGTCTATAAACGGTAGTCCAATTGCACTAAAACTGTTTTTTTGGTTGCTTTTGAATGTTTTTTGTACTTTTTTTGCTGCTGTTAAGAAACATATATGGTTATATATTCAGGCCTATATGGTTAACATATATGGTTAATTTAGTGTTTTAATTGCGAGTATATATGGTTATATCAAACTCTGATCATTATATGTTCTACTTTATTGAATTGGTCCGCGCAGCGGCCTTACTGACTTATTATTTGTGCAGTTGTTCAAAGGGTGAAGAGTATTAAGTTACATGTGAAGTTGACTGTGAAGAAGGCAACGGTGACAAAGGGAAAGAAGTTACGAGATCTCTTCTTCTTCTTTTTCCCATTTTTTTTAGAGTTAAAAAAGGACAGAATCTCATGTATAACGTTATAAGGTTATATGTTTATTTTTTGTCACACTTATTACGTTTTTTTGTGTGTATTTATTTATATGGCAAAATAATACATATAAGGTTGTTTGTTTGTTTTTGCATTGTAAATATATATAAAATTATTTATATACGGTTATCAGAAGCAAGTCAATGAAGCCGCTGCGCGGACCAATTCAATAAAGTAGAACATATAACGTTATATGTGAGTTTCTGTGTTGTGAAACTCCAAAAAAATAGTACATATAACATTATATAAAAGCTGCTGACTTGTGTACCTCCCAACAAAAAAAGAACATATATTGTTACTCGAAGCAAGTCATTGAGGCCGCTGCGCGGACCAATTCAATAAAGTAAAAATATAATGTTATATGGGAGTTTATGTGCAGCGAAACTCCAAAAAAAATATAGAACATATACCATTTTATGTTAATATATGTACGTTCAGATGTAAACGTGGAATGTTATATGTTCTTGTATTATAATTAAAAAGAGATTTCAAAAACTCATATAACGTTAAATGCGAGCCGATAAATGAGTATATAACGTAAAATGTAAGTATCGCACGTTAAATGAGAACTGATGAACGAGTATATAACGTTATATATGTACAATTACGTTATATACAGTGTATCAGAAAAGGAGAATCTTTTTTGTCGCTTTATTCCAACGTAACTGCTGGGATTTCAAACGTAGAACGGATAATGGGCTAAAAATATGGGATTTGAATGGAAAGGGTAATCTTCTCTCTCTCTCTCTCTCTCTCTCTCTCTCTCTTTTGGACTCTGTTTCCCTTCTGGATATGGGAACAACGTGAATATGGGAGATTTTATAGGAGTGGGATATGGGAGATTTTATAGGAGTGAGATATATCAGATTAACAGTTTTTAAAGGTAAGGGTATTTTGGTCCTGAACTAATTCCTTTTTTAATTGAATTGGACTTAAGGCCTCACCAAAACTTAATTAGTGGACTAGAGGAGTTATGAAATTTAGAAGTGGATTTAGTGGGTTACAAATATGCTATAGTGGACTTCCCAACAATTTTTTATTAATTCTAAGTGCCGATCAATTTCTTAAACAAAAACCTTATGTTGCTTAAAAAACAAAACCTCCCCAAAAAATTGAAAATTAGAAGAAAAAAGAAAAGAAAAGAAAAGAGGAAAACTTTTTTTTTTTGTGGTAATCCTAAAGAAAAGAAACCTAAAACCACGAAAGGGTAATCTCGTCATTGCGTCACTCTAGGGTTTTCATTGTATAAACGTTCTCTACCTCAAAGTTGCTCTCCCTCTGCTGCTGCGTTTTCGAGCCTCTCTCGCACTTCCTCCTCCCATCCCATCCTCCTTTCTTCAGCTCCCCGCACTCAACCATGGCAGAACAGGTATACCTCTCTCTCTCTCTCTCTCTCTCTCTCTCCTCGCTAATGTTCCCGATCTGATCGATATGCGTTTGTTATGCAGACGGAGAAAGCTTTCCTCAAGCAGCCTAAGGTGTTCCTTAGGTACCATTTTGTATAGTTTCATTTGTGGCTCCGATATGATATTTGTAGTTTTTTGTTTTGTTTTGTAATGAGGTTTAGAGAATTTAGCACGGTTATTGTAATTGATGTACTTGCAGCTCGCATAAAACAGGAAAGGGGAAGAGGCCTGGAAAGGGAGGCAATCGGTACTTCAAGAATGTTGGCTTGGGGTTCAAGACTCCCCGAGAAGCAATTGATGGTACGAACTATAATGCAAATTTTTTTGAATGAGAAATCATTCTTGTTGGTTATATTATGTGAACTTTGGTATGTTTGATTGAAGTTTCAGTGATATTGTTTGGCTCATGTAATAAGTGTCGCGTTTATGGTCGTCGTTTGTTTTGTTGTTTCGATGCGTGTGGGAAATGAGTTGGTCCGGAGCTTCATTTTCGTTTCTTAGTGGTTGAGAATTATCAATGTTCTAAAAATCTCTAGCGTCTAGTCGGCTGCCTAATCTAGGCGTCGGACCACCACCTAGCGTCTAGGTGGGGACTGATTGGCCTAGGCGACTGACTTTTAGTACACTGAGAATTATGACTTCATAGTGTTATATCAGAGACAGACCAGGGCATGGTGTGGTTGCTAAGGAAAACTAAATAAAAAAATACTAGAAGATTTTGAATTTTGGCATCTTATGTTTGGGACAATTTGTGACTGTTATCAGCACCATGTTGTTTTATTATTGTATTTTCATTTCTTTAGAAACAAGGGCTACAATAAATTGTGCTCATGTCATTAGATACAAGGAACACACAATAAATTACTCCCTCCATCCCAAAATGTTTGTTCGGTTGCAAAACAGTGACTTAGAAATACTATAATCTTTCAAGAAAAATTGAATTTTTTTCAACAATTTACTAGATACCAATGAGCTCTTTTAATTTATGAAGAAGGTTGAATTTTTTTCTTGGAAAGATGTTTGACCTTAGTAGTGAGTCTAGTGACACTTCTTTGCTTCTACGGACGCAATTTGGCATTTTCTTGTGGTGAAATGGTTTTTGTTTGAAGGGATGGGGTTACACCAAACCAAACTGAAGCCTCAATCTTCAAGAGGATGGACTTCAGTATATAAATAGATGAACCCTATGGCCTATACACTGCCATAGGTTCTGTATCTTGCTTTGTGTTACTGTAGCGAGATTATGTCGAGGCACACTTGTTATGTTATCGAAAGGTTTGCAGCATATATTCCTAAAGTGTCTTTGTTTAATGGGATTGGAGGCTAGGTTGGAGTAACTGTCATCCATCCCCGCCCCACCCCCCACCCCATTTTATGCTTCGTCTTCCAGGGTTTATCCGATGTTAGTGTCTAGTGAAGTGCTTCAATAAGCTCCGGTCACACCCCCTCGCCCCTTTCCTTCCAGTAGGCCCTGCATTTTTGGGTTATGGGGGAGAAGCCTGGTTAATTACATCAGTCAGGGCTTTATTGTGGTGTAGTGTGTTTTGCTAATATTGGCATATGAGGGAGATCATCATTGTAGAAGTAGGCAATCTGTCCTGGTCTGATCTCTGATGGTGTTAAAAGTATGTAGTAATTAGTGTTATTTTTCTGTTTGCAGGAACTTATATTGACAAGAAATGCCCCTTCACTGGGAATGTGTCAATCAGGGGTCGTATAATCTCTGGAACCTGTCACAGTGCCAAGATGGTGAGAACAATAATTGTTCGACGCAACTACCTCCATTATGTCAAGAAGTACCAGAGGTAAAGCTGATTGTCTTATCCTGTTTTTGTTGTTGTCGTTCTCTCTCCACTCTTGAGCTTAAATTATTTACTTGTTTGATGATGATTTATTAGGTACGAAAAGAGGCATTCTAACATTCCAGCTCACATATCACCATGCTTCCGTGTGAAGGAGGGAGACCATGTTACTGTTGGCCAGTGCAGGTCAGCTTTGGAATTTTATGATGATTTGCATTATTTTGTAAAAACTGCTTCGTTTTTTCCCCAATAAAAAAAAAAACAAGGAAAGAAAACTGCTTTCTTAGCATGTGGTTGTGCTCCATTTTGCAGACCATTGTCAAAGACAGTGAGGTTTAATGTGCTGAAGGTGATTCCAGCTGGTTCTTCTGGTGGTGGGAAGAAGGCATTTACTGCGATGTGAGTTTTGGTGGGATTAATTTTCTTTAGTGCTAATCTAGCATGTGGCAGACCTTGGCATTAGATTGTGTTATGTCAGTTCGAAGGCACTTTTCCCTTCTATTTTTGATTGGAAGTTTTGAAAATTTGTACGTGGCCAGATTTTGGTCTTGAGTAAATGGATCATTTCCGACTTCCATCAGTAGTAGTACACTTCCTTGTGCTATGGTTGTGAAATTTGTTTGTTTTGCCTGGTAATATGAATGTGTTACGAATGTGAAGTGCCATCTTTTTTTACTTCGGTACTTGTGAAGTGCCATCTTTCTTTTGATGCCTAAGGAATAATTGATTGAGATCATCATGACACTCTAGCTCTAAATTGTTGAGTGAACACTGTCTTCAGTTGTAGATGTTGGCGTGTAACTGATTTCTTACCTTTTGAGTGACACATTGAACTATTTCCTGAGGGTTGGCACCCGACTGTCATAAATTGGTTTTTTAGGCATATATAATGAGCATGTAGTAGAAAATGGTTACATTTCATTTTTAGAATTCCTCTGAGACAAACAACTATGCAGAAAGTTTTTGCTTGTACTGATGCGATAGGAGATTTATGGACGGAGATGGTTGAGTAGCCTGAACTGTCAAATTGTTGTGGTTAATCGAGTGAACACTCTCTACAACATCTCTATCGGCATGTAGGTAGGAAAGAGATATCGTGTTTTCCCGTATGGTGGTTATCTTCACACCTGACCTGCTCATTTCTTTTCCTGCTTGGTAAGATTATCCAGCGCGGGAAACGACTTCCTTTTTATGAGAACATGAAACATATGATCATATCATATACGGCACCTACGAAAGATCGGTACAAGAACAAAGGACAACGACTTCCTTTTTATGAGAACATGAAACATATGATCATATCATATACGGCACCTACGAAAGATCGGTACAAGAACAAAGGACTCCACTGACCTGTGGATACAAGAAACAGAAAAAAGAGAGTACACGAATAGCCTCAAAAAGACACCGGCAGTCGTAGGGAAAAACCAACGGTTTAACTGAAGACTGGGTTGTGTAGGGTTTATATGCATCAAGCTGAAATACTGGTTCTGCCACAATAGAACTCTCTGGGAACAGTTTCTAAACAATGATGTACTTTTTAAGTGTTTTGTACATCTTGGTGATCAGGGTGGTTTTGGGGACGCCAAAAAAAATCTAAAAAAACACCCCAAAGTTTCCGAGTGAATTTTGATGATCTGAGCTGCTTAATGTGTTTAGAACGCGATTTTAAGGGTACCTATGAGAAATCGGCAAAAAGATTTACCGGGAACTTCAATAAAAAACTGCTCAAATTAAGCCATTCCCGGTAAATTTTTTTACCGATTTCTCATGAGTATCCTTAAAATCACTTTTTGAACACATTGAGCAGCTCGGATCATCAAAATTTGATCGGGAACTATGAGATTGAGATTTGGAGTGTTTTTTTAGATGTTTTTTAAGGTGTTTTCGGAACTGCCTGCTTGGCGCGGTTCTAGTAAGTCATAGTTAATGTCGTAATATCGTACTTGATAGCAGTTCACTTAGTTTAACATATGGTGCATTTTTTTGAATTGTATTTGAACCTAAAAGCATCCTTTTCACGCAGTGACTTCGGATTTTTAAGATCTCAAGCCTTCCTCACTAGTGGCTCTTTGGTCATCATCTTTTTTCGTTATTCTTATTTTTTGGGAGTATAAGCAGAAATTCGATGCATATTGCAATCTGAATGTTCGGGCCATTTCACTAAAACTGAGAGTTTAAGAACTTGAGGAATTTCTTACAATCTGAATGTCGTGCGATATGCGTAAGGCCCGACGATTCTAGCAAGTACTATCAACCTCAAACGAGAACAGTAAAAATGAAAAAGAATGCAAGGAAAGCAAGAAACCAAGCCGCATGCAACACTGAACAAGAAGGCCCAGTTTCACACTCCTTGGTTCAAGACTTCTAAAAATGTGTTTCTTCTGCAACATGGCATACTGGCTGAGTAAGATTATGGCACCTCATTGTCTCTCTTCTTTTTTTTTGAATAGATCATAAGAGGTACAGAAGATCAGAGTAAACCTCTACATAACGCCGAATCTAAATCGGGCGGAATATAACCCGTATGAAAAAGAATTTTCTTATGAAGACACCTCGACGCAATCCAGTGAGCCGCTGAGTTGTTCTTTCTATTGGTCTACACAAAACTCCACTGCTTTGCATATGTTCATCTTTTAATATCCTCCACCGTTGTAGCAATTTGCCAACCCACCTAAGCCTTCGGGTCATTGATGCTGTCAATAAGATTTTTGCAATCTGATTCGAAAATTACCGCAGAAACATCCATCTCTAAAGCTACAACACAAGCAATCCTCAATGCCCATGCTTCAATAGCCAATGCTGAACTGCCCTTCACACGACCACAACGCTAAAACCGAGCTAATCCACCACCATCCCTGGCAATAATGCCAATGTCCTTTGTCGAGCCAATGTCCTTTCCCCTGAGTCAAAACTTAAGTTGTAATTTGATTTGGTACAATCTTGAGAATTTGTTATACTCGTTCAATCGCTATGCAAAAGTTTCAAATTAAAGTAATCAAACTCATTCCCATAAACTACCACCCTTGAAACCTGGGACTTCAGGTTGGTGCTGTGCAGTGAGGTACTGTGCACTTTCGAGCCGTCGGATCTCATCACCAACAATAGAGAGCCATTTATTGCTAAGATGAGATCCAAGCCGTCGGATGTACGATCCGATGGCTCGGAGGTGCGCAGCACAGTGCTGCGCACATCACTACACAACACCATCCCCCAATTCTTGAACCTGAGAGTTACCCCTTCCTGGTGAGGTTTTTCATCATCTCCGTGATGAGGAGTTAGTGTAATATATAAGGGCACGCGTCGAGTTACTGTAACCTTTTGAGTTATGTGGTTAGGCTAAGGGTCGGCAGATCAGTTGGCACGGATCGTTGGAATTTGTATCAGAGCACAACTTGATCTACATGGTGGGGGTCACCTCTAAGATTTGGTACGAGTCTGATGATGTGATGTATAGAGAGCTAAGTGTCACACTACGACCACCAAGGGAGATTGTAAAGCCCCAAGTCCCACATCAGTGGGCTAGAAGAAGGTAGTATATATAATATATAAGGGCATGCGTTGAGCAACTGTATAACACGATGTTAAGCTACGTGAAAAGATGCAGTATTGAAAATGTAATTATCTAGTTTAGAAACTCTTATTTTCAATTATCTAGTTTAGAAACTCTAAACAAAACAAGTGTTTGTGAATGAAATTGGGTGACCTTTGGTTTACCCGAGCTCATGAATTTTCCCTTTTCATTGTGGGAGTTTTCCCCCTATTCATGGTGGAGGTATTCATGGCTAGGCAGCAACATATATATATATATATATATAAAAGGCAGCTCCATACCAGGTTTCGTCACCAATTCATCTCCCACGCATACTTTGATGATGTTCTTGAGTGAGAGAGACTGAGTTAGTCCGCCAAGGTGTTCATCGATGGTGTTTCGATGTCGCGATTCGAGTCGGATCAATCTTGAGAGACAGGCCCTTTGGTAGACGGTGAATCTGTTTTAAAAATATCGTGTGAAATACGGGGTTCGGTTCACAACTCTTTATTGTATTCGGTTTGCAATATATTCGTTGTAAATTCAGTTTGTGAAATTGTAATAGAATTCGTATTACGGATACCCAATTGTAAGTTTGTAACTATCTTGGATAACAACACACACAGACAGAGGGAGATTGTCAAGGCAAATGCTTAAACATCAAGTTCTCTCACAGGGTGAAAGTGAAAAACCACACACCCCTCTGTGAGGCAAAATCTCAAACTTCTTTACAAATCTAACCCACAATCTCTCTCCCTTCATGGGTCTTCCAATTTTAGAACTAAGCTTCCTAGTAGTCATCAAACCCCAAAAGGGTCTCAAAGAGGCCCCCCAAAAAAGCCACAAACCTAAAACAAACAAAGAAAGATGTTAAAAAAAGACAAAGCACCAAAACTGCTTCATCTTACACCCATCTCTCTCTCTCTCTCTCTCTCATCTGAGCATGGAAGTGAGAGAGCGAAACACCACCTCTTCACAAGGAATAACGAGACCCATATCGTGATCGAACCCGAACTCCTCTTCGGCGCGTCGGAGGAGGCACTGGAACTCGGGGTGAGTCAAGAACGAGATAGGAACTATGTGCCTGCTCCTCTTCTCTCCGACGTACACCGCGAAATGGCCTTTCGGTACGTCGAGGGGAAGGTGGTCCGTTTCGTCCCCTTCGCAGCCGTTTTTCTTTCCCAAGCTCGAGCATCTCTTGAGGATTTGCTTTATCACTGCCGTTTGTGGTAGTTTGTTTGGTTTTCTAATGCCCATTTTTTTTTTTGCTGTGTTTTGTTTTGGTTTGAGAAAAGAAAAGGAGTTAGCGGTTGAAGAGAGGGAGAGAAAGTAAGGGAGTAGAGGTAGGTGGTGGTGGTGGTGGTGAGAAGATAGATGGGGTGTGAAGGGTACTTATGGAGGTTGTGGAGAGAGAGAGAGAGAGAGGACATGGTGGGCCAAACCGACCAAATGAGAGAGAGAGAGAGAGGACATGGTGGGCCAAACCGGCCCATTTGGTTGCCCTTATTTGTTGAACCTCAAAATGACAACAAGGTCCCTCTCTCTCCAATCTCAATATCTCAAGTTTACCATGCTTTGCAATATCTCAGGTTTACCAAGGTTGTTAGGTAGCTCGGTGCTTATAGTTATGGGTTACTCGGTAACTACCAATCCCGCACAGGGTCGAGTCGTGTTAACGGTTCCACAGGTTCAAGTAGTGTTAACGGTGCTCCTCGACTCTGCCATTTAGTTCTTGTCTACCTATCCTTTTCTTGAATGTGGCGGTACTTACTATGAATTTTGTTCTCATACGGTCACGTCTAAGGAAGGAATGTTATGCCTGACCGCCCCGCCAAGGGCGGAGGCACCAAGGGATTAGGGGGGTGGAGTGACCCCACTCACTTTGATTTTTCACCAAAACATTTGATAGTAGTTTGCAACCAAATTTTGCTATTTTGACTCCACAGAAAATCTCTAAATTGTCCCAACTTGTTTTAAATGCATAGAAATTCTAAACGTTTTCTTCTTTTCGAGAGTTGATAGTGTTAGAAATGAGACTAGCATGCATTATTTTACAAATATAACAAGTCTTTTAGGGCCAATTATAAAGCAAAAATGAATTATTTGTGCATATCAATCTTATAAATAACCTCTTAATCTAGTCATTTTTAGACTTGTGCGTAGAAAAAATATAGTTGCATATGAATATAATTTTTGACCCCACTAACCAAAATTTCTGGCTCGGCCCTTGCGCCCCGTGAATTGTTTTCCAAATTTCAGTACCATCAAAATCGGAATTGTCAAGCGGGTCGAAATTTGTTGAGTGCACTCTACTAACTCACCCTTCAAATCATGAAGACACGTAACAAAGTACAGATTTTGATGTTAATTTTCGTAAATTCTGCTGGAGATGCTCTTACCTCATCGATCATACTTCTAAAAAAAGTTTCTCCCTATATCATATAGGATATAGACTCTCACTTTGGACAATACACATTTTTTCTCCAAAATGTTATTTTGGAAATACTCCATCCATTCCAAATTCTTTGTCCGGTCCGCAAAGCGGAGTATTAAAAATAATACAATTTTTGCAAGAAAAAATCAAAAGTTTTTCAACAACTTACTAGATATCAATGAATATTTTTAATTTGTGAAAAAAGTTTGAATTTTTTCTTGAAAAAATTGCATCATTTTTAACACTCCGTTTTGCAGACCAGACAAAGAATTTGGGACGGAGGGAGTAGTAAAACTAGTTGCAGTCAATAATTTTCCTGATTTTAGTTAGAAGTTAGAACTTATAGTCACATGACAAAGACCAAACGAGGTTTTTTTTTTTTTTTGTGGCTACAAAAAATTCTGAAATTAGTGTGAAAATCCAAAAATCCTAGGGTGATTTTTGTGGAGTCACGGGCTAACTGTAAGCCGCACTAAGGAGTACGACCACTTGCTCTTTCTAGTTGTTGGGCTTGTGATTCTGCAAACACAACTTCAGAGACGTTCGATGTCTGTGGGCCAACATGCACCGAACGGTTCTAAAAATAGTTGTAATTGGAATTATTTATTTTCTTTGTTAACTCGTGCGTTTGGGCCACCATACGTGCACGTCGACTAATCTTGGAGGTCTAATCCCATATCCATTTGTGAGGAGCCCAATTATGGATTGGTCCCAAAAGAGTTGGTAACACCTGAGAGGTTTCAAACTTGAAACTTTAGGAGGAATAAACTCCTAAGTCCCCGACTGTGATCACCTGGCCAACCCCTTGGGGTGGTTGTGACTGGAGTTTTGTTTCATTGCCCTTATTTTTCCTTTATTCATCTATATTAGGCTCCGTTTGTTTCGATGTAAAATATTTTCTATGTAAAATAATTTTTCAGAAAATAAACTTCATACTTTTATTTTTTAGTATTTGGTTGGCACTTGAAAATATTTTCAGAAATCAAGAAAATAGTGTAGAGGGGGGGGGGGGGGGGGGGGGGGGTGGGAGAGAGAGAGAATTGCAGTAGAAGGCAGCGGGTTCATTTTGGAAAATAACTTACGGAAGATTTAAGGGTAAATCATTTTCATCAAATTAATGAAAAATATTTTTTACACAACCAAACACCGGAAAATAAGTAAAACATTTTACCGAAAAACATTTTGCGCCCAAACAAACGGAACCTCACAGTCTTGTTCTTGCATTTTACTGAACACACATCATATTGTAACAAAAACCGCACTTGTTGTGAATAGTTTGACACTGGATCTTAGTTAAAGTTCTTCTTTTTTTATCAACAAGCGATATGAGCTTGAATTTGAGTGACCTAGACAAAATAGAAAGGTCACGAGAAACTAACATAGCAGAAGAAAGAGGAACAACAGTAGCTTAGGTATATTGAAGTTTTGGCTATTTTAGATGGGGAAAAAACACAAGCAGCAGCCTCACAAGAGCTTCTGTACAATGCATTTTGTCTACAGTGCTCCGGCACAAGTAGGGAAGTACTGTACATCAGGTATGTAATATTTTATTAATTTCTCTCTCTCTCTCTCTCTCTCTCTCTCTCTCTTCTTTTCTGGAAAATTTGCACTATTAAAATACATAGTGCACTGTTTTTTTTTTTGTGTGTGTGGAGAAATCAGTTAAAAAATCATTAATGACTGAATAATACAACCTACCGCGTGCGTCTAGTACAATGGTTACAAAAACCTATTACACACGAGAAGAAAGATTACATATCCAAATCAATTCAAGAATTCGAGTCTAGCGATAAACTGATCAGACAGTAGGTGTCAATAAAAGAGAAAATGTATTTCAATTGAGGATATGTAAAATAGATAGTATTATTGTAGTGTTGAAAGAGATGTAAGTATAGGTAGAATAAATAGTATTGTTGTAGTGTTAAACGAGATATGAGTAGATAAAAGAAAAAATTTGCACTGTTCACTAGCATTTTTACCTTACAGTTGTACATGCTCTACAACAAGGTAGGTAAAACTTCAAATCACATTTCTCAAATTCCAACAGTTCTCCAAAACACAGAAATCTGGAAGTGTTTCCCCAAAAAGAGGCTTCCCATGTGTGGTCCTTTCCAATTTGTGGAGTTAGATGTGAACATTAAAGCCCCTTGGAAATGAGCACCACAAAATGCATTGCCTCAATGGAGCCTATGGGGCTCACCATTCCAGACCAAAAATGAAAAAAAAAAAAAACCAAAAGAAAAATAGCTGGAGTATTGTAATATCTCCTCCATGTTCTAAGGCTGAGAAAGAGATCAATTTTGATGCTTGGATACGGCTGTGTCCTGCATAAGTCTTGTCCCTTTGTTTCATTCCAATAACACTGATAAGGTCAGGTCCTTTCCAGTACATGTATGATACTTGTAAGCATCACGGAATGTACTGCAAATGCACATATATTATAGTATATACATGTAGATGAAAATACTGACATATGCAGACACACATATATATGGGTCCGGTTCCGCTTACACAATATTTAACACAAAACTAATCAGAATTTCACGCAAATAATCGGAGTCGTTCAATTTGTTTAAAACATGTTTTTAAGAGTTCTTGTAAAAAATCAGCTTATTCGGATATCGGGTAAGGGCTTGATCGGTTCCCAAACTAATGAAATCCCAAACTACTAAAGTTCGTGACGGTGAGGATTGAGAGAACGAATGCAGTGCAAAGATTAAGAGCGGGAGCGCAGGGCATTTTGAAGGATTATGTGACTAAGTTTAGAGTACCAAACAGGGTCAAGCTTAAATGGTTCACCTCAACGGTTGTTGGTTCACTTATTTGCTTACATTCTGTTTGATGATTATGTAGAGTATATAAGCAAATAAGCTGACAATCCAAACGAGTCCTGCCGCGGAAGCTTGGGCTTTGAGGGATGGATTACAGTTAGCTAGGGCTCATTCTTTGTATAGAGTTATTGTGGAGACAGATTCTCTAGCCTTGGTGAATTTGATCAATGGGAATTAACCTTACTAATGAGAGCTAAGCAGTATACTCTCTGATTGCAGGTCTCTCTTGGATCTCCTAAAGTCAGAACAAGCCAGCCGATATGCTGATGCTGTTTGGTTGCTTTCCTAGCAATTGTTGTAATTCTGTTGTTTTAGGCCTCGTTATGCTAAACTGCCTTGAGCAGTTGCTGTTAGATGATGCTAAGGAGGTGAAATTCCCCAGGACAATGTCTTAGTTTTTCTTTACTGTTCCACTTAAATACAGAAAAAAGTTCCTAAATCTCCCGCTAAAAACACGATTGAGAGATGCATATTGCATATAGACCTACTATATTCTCATTTTCATGGGCAGACGGATATCAATTCTTCACGCGAAGCGGATATCAATTCTTCACGCGAAGAGTCTTTGAGAAGATCCGAATTAATGATTGCAGCATTGGACAGTCCAACTTTTGACTGTCCGCTCCGGTCCAAAACTTGGACTGGGGAGGAATCACTTCCAAAAGAAAAAACAGAGAATGATAGAGTGGGGCCCTCCTGCGTAATATTGGCAAATCAATATCAATCAAGCCAGGCGACTGTTTACCAGAAAACATAAAAGGGAAATTTCTTTTAAACTGATGATGATGTTGACAAATGACAATGCCTTTTTTCGTAGGCCACATGAAGGCCATGTTACTCTTGCCCCCCAAAATCATCATGTGAGAACAAAAAAATAGCGAAGGAATTGTGATATCAGTTCCAACTACTTTCAAACGGCCAGCTTTTTTATTAATTATCCAAATAACATCACTCAAGAAAACTGTAACTACCCACAGGGCATCTTTCACTTCTCTGAAAATGGCGGGGATCAGTCTAGGTGCGCGTGAGCTGACCCGGACATCCTTAACCGTCGAACCAAAAAAAAACAAGAGTAGGGGTTTCCACACTTTTTTACTGTTGCTTTTGTTTCCCGAAATACTAAAATCAAGAAAGGAAAAATGACAAGAAGCCTAAGAGAAAATTTTAGTATTAGCTTCATCCTGTGCACAGTGAGAAACATTATATAGTATATCAAAACACATGTGCCTATATTTATTCAGTATCTATAGAGAAGCATAAACAAGATGAGAGTCACTGATATGCTGATATAACTCGGGAATTAAATAAACAAAACCGGATACATTCCTATGGGTGGTACGGCAACTAATCAACAAGAAAAATGCTGAAAACATGCAAAGATGACATCAAGATAAAGAATCTGAAATGGGTTCTAGTTAAATACAATATCAAGATGAAGATAACATGATATTGTCTAATCCCCAGGACCCACTTCAAAACAGATATATAGAAGATGTTCTAATAATTAAGGATAGGGAATCAAACCAGGGCTTTCGCTAAGTTGGCACGAGAAGCAAATAAGTGCTTGTCCTTCTTGAGGTTGCATGTTCGAATCCTACGGAGGCCAAACATTCCAAACTTTGGAGCCACTGGAGGGTCTGCTTGGTTGTTAACTTTAGAGGCCTGAAATTACTCGAGGTGTGCACAAGCTGGCCCGGATATTCGGTTGTCATAAAACAAGGATAGGGAATCAAACCTGGTGAAACAAAAGCACGAGCTAACAGAGAAATAATACTGAGATGACCACTAAAAGCATGGGGAGGACCCAAAAGAAATTAGCAAATAATTGAGGACCCCATTCTTTATCACCTCCCATTTCTGGACACTCTGGAGCATCAAAAGGACTCATGGGGGGTACCTGAGAATATCTCCTAGCTTTATTGCCCTGTACCAAGTGATCTTCAACAGAAACATTGATGTGAAGCTTTACACTTGAAACAAAAAAAAGTAATTTCAGTGTTACAAACACATACTGATTAGGAGTGCATACCTTAGAATTTGAGTGGACATGAAAAGTGATATCTGTTCCCGGCAATTTGGCACGAACTCAAGGCAAGAATCGGTGTCGAACTCATAAGTTTTGCAGTAAGCGAGAGAACCTTGTGCAATGGGTATAACCTTATAACTTTGTGGGCTGGTGAATCGAAATAGGAAAACTATGAATTAACAAGCTTGCGCGACGTGAACTGATAAATTGCCACTGTTGACGAGTTAAAATGTGGCCTTCAAATGGCAACAGGCATAGCAACATTTGAGCCAGAGGATTAAAAAGGTCGGAAGCATTAGAAGCCCAATGCAGGAAAGATTAATGGGTACAAGTTCTAATCATCCAACTCTACATCTGAAAAGTAATGATTTTCCTGTTCCTTCCAATTTATCAGCATGAATAGTAGAAATCACGTTTTCAGTTATTCAAGCATAGGCCACTTTCCCAAATTCAATGATATGTTTGGGGACAAATACTATGTCAAAGTATAAGATAGAACGGAGAAGCGTATGAGTAATAGCAGGCTCCTTGGACGGGAATCAGTAAATTTACAGACATAATTATTCCCAACAAAAACATTTCATTCAACAAACAAAAGCATTATTGTTTTACATACTTCTTCCTCCTGTTTCCTAAAAATAAAACATCAATCAGCTACGAATTACAACAACAGGAAGATATCTAAGAAACAATTACAGACTCACAGGATAAATGACTCATTGTAATAATACACTTCCAACGTTACAAACATACACATGCAGTCTGCCATAAGGTGATTTTAAGAAGTAAAATTGAGCTTATGGGAGGAATAATGCACGTTCACATATCAGAGGAACTTTTCATCTGTTGATGCGGCCCGTCAATCACAGTCAACTGCCTTCTAAGTCTAGCAATATGGGCTTGCACCTATCATATTCAAATAGAAGGCAAAGAATTCAGTAGATGCATTTTTTGAAGATTGAAACAATCAGTCAATAAACGTTCATGGGATTGCATAATTAGTACAAAGAATATGAAATTCAGTCCATGCATGCTGTAAAAATTGAAATAATCTGCAAAAGAAACATGCTTAAACTACCTATAGAAGTAAAATGCACAATGCAACTAATTCAGAGCAATAGCGAAGTTAGACGGGTTCCCAACTCCCTACCAATAGTAGAACATCCGAATCTAGCTTTCCAGACAACATACACAGAATGCAACGAAAAGACCCAGAAATAACGAATAATGAAACAATTCATATATTGATGTGCTCATTTTCAAATTTCTGCTTTGTTATTCCTATCATCCTGTAACTACAGGATGATCCACAAGAAAGGTGGCAGGATTCGAACCTATGGCAGGCCTGCCCCGCCCCAGACCTGCTGGGTTGGGTGGGCCAGTGATGAATCGCCAGGAAGATCGGAGTATGAAATTCCTAAGAGCTACAATACTGTAAATGTCATGCTAAAGTTATTTTTCTCTCAAGTTGCAGGGAAGGGACAGATTCACAGCCAATATGGTATGGATGACTCCTTTTTGTTGTTGCTATAAGTGCATAGTCAGCATAACTCTCTAACGAGTGGCATATCTCCGAAAATTTAACATATAAACCAAACCCCAAGTATGAGTGTTTATGTCCTCGCTTGGTTACATGAATAGAAAATGATATTTGAGATTATGTATATGAAAAGAAATGGCAAGTATAGAAATTCACGTTGACCTGCTGACGAGCTGCTGCAAGCTTTAATAGCTCATCGGCTTCAGAGAAATTTGAAAACCACTGGCTTAATGGATTATCTTTAGTGTCACCTCTCTTCCTCTTATCTATATCTTCATTTGGTACTACACAAGCACTAATGCAGTTTGGTAATTCAGAAAATAGTAAGGCACAAAATCTAAAGACAGGCTGGAAAGGAAACCTACCAGGAGGAGGTAAACTGAAACCAGGAGGTAACCGAGGCACAATTACAGCCGGATGATTTTGCACGCGAGCAAAGAAACCCTCTGAAGGTTCGGTAAGCACAATCTCGTCATAAGATTCCACAACAACCGGCTTTTTAGTAGACAATGAACCAGATTCATCCTCCGGATACAACTTTAAATGGTGAAACCTGTAAATAGTTGATTAAGAGATTTCACATATCCAAGGTGAAGAAAAAGTAATGAATTCCTACTTCTAAAAGGACAAAATAGCCACTATCTTATTTCCTTTCTGGTATGTACATCTATCAGTAGAAATATTTTGGTTCAATTTCAATCTTCATTGAATACATAATTCAAAGAAACGAAATTATGAATTTCACGAAATAAATTTGTGCATAGTACGTACATATTGGGAAGATAAAAGTGTAATGTCCGTATTATAAAGATGCAGTTAAAGTAAAATCAACGGATGGTACTTTTGCGTGTACAGAAATTAATGGTCCCATTAGTTACTTATATTTCTACGTTTAATTTCAGGTTGAGTTCAGCATGTAGTTTTGTACCTGCTACCTGAATATTGAAGTAAACTAAATTCGGTTGCCCCTGTATTGAAGTTTTAGACAGTGAAAACTAATGTTATGCTAGTTTATTGGTTGATCATTCGGGTACATGCACTTTTTTCAGTCTTTTTCTGTCCAACTTGTATTTAGCATAGCATTAGACATGATGAGATTCTATCCTTGTGACTGAGTTTGAGATCCCATTACATGGATTGATGCTACAACTTCGACAATATTTCCAAACCAGAAGAATGAATTGAGCCCTTTTCTGTTCACATTGAAAGTTTCCAGACAAGCCTTTAAATATGCCTCTTTTTCTAGTAAAAATTTCCAAAAGAGAATTTGATCCAAATTATATTGAAGAATCATTTGACCATCATTTGAAATTTCAAAGTTACTAAAGAATATTTACCACAGACTAAAATTGGAAATCACATGGTTGGCATGAAAGTTCCTTCCTAACAATGATTCAGTTCATGTAACAAGCAAAGCAACTCACAAGTGCAGCGGCTTCTCACAAATATCGCTGTGGAAGTGAAGGGTAATGGCAATTTCAAATTCACCCCATCCGGATTCGGACACCTCAAATGGTGGGGACTCCAATACCCTTGTTGGATTATTGAAACTGGCATGTAATTGGAAGACAGCACGCTTTACTACTACACCAAGATCCTCATTTGTTGCACCGCGAACATAAACAGTCCATTTATGAGACTGAAACCTAATCAAACGATGACAACAGTCAAATGGGCATTTCTTTGAAAAGATAAAAGCAATTCATGAACCTTACACAAACTTACTCGCTTGCCTTTTTCCCTAGCCAGAAAGCAATGCTACCAAAAACTATAGGAATGCTGATTTCGGCATCTTTGAGTTGTTTCTTCAAGCTCTACACAGAACCCGTCATCAATACTGAAACAAATATCTATCCTTTACACCATCACAAATCCTCGCACTATTTTTGCTCATTGAAGTGAAAATTTTGGTTAAAAGCTTGATACCCAAACATATCCTCTAGAGTAATTACCACCATTTTAATCCACCATTTGAAAGCCTCAAAGCTAATCTCAAAAGCTTCTTCCACCAAAATTTGGTTAAAAGCTCACTTCTTCCTAATTTAATGAAACATTTTTTCTTCTTCCTTATCTTTCATATCTAATTGGTGACAGGAGCACACTTTTTGCTCTCTTAGCATTTTATGTAAAGCTGATAAAAAAAAATTGGCAAATAATTGGAGATGGCCTTTTCAAGTAAGGCGAAAGATTGGAACTCACTTTTTGCTGTCTTTTCATTGTATGCAAACCTCATAAAAAATTGGAGATGGCCTTATAAGGATCGAGGATGTCTAGGAACACAACAACATGCACAACATGCATATGTGGCAACTAGCAATTCATCCGGTCACCAACGGAATAGTGCCACACATGCACAACATTTCGTGCAATATCCATATGTGGCACTGTCTCATCGGAAGTTGAAAGCTAGAAATTCATCCGGTTGCCAATGAAGTGCCGCCGCACAAGCACAAAATTTTGCACAACATGCATATATGGCAGTCTCATTGGTAGTTGAAAAACTAGCAATTCATCCCGTTGCCAATGAAACACTAACACATAAGCACATAGTGCAAGACAACATGTCTCATTGGTAGTTGAAAAACTAGCAATTCATCCCGTTGCCAATGAAACACTGACACATCGTACAAGGACAACATGCATACATGACAGTGTCTCATTGGTAGTTGAACACTAACAATTCATCTAGTTTCCACTGAAACACAACCACATGCACAAAATTTTGTGAATCATGCATATGTGGTAGTGTCTCATTCGTAGTGGAAAACTAGAAGTTCATCATACTACCACAAAGCATGTTGTGCACGTTACTAGACTTACTAGTAAAGATCATGAATGCTACGTACACTCCTACCGACCACTCCCCTCTCACCTATGTGTCGGCCTCACACATACGTGAGTGAGAGAGGAATGGTTGGTAGTCGGTAGGAGTGTTCCTAGACTTGCTGTTTTCTCATTCATGATGTGGGTACTCCTAAGGTAATTGAAAAAAATCATAAAATTGAAACGAAAGTTATTACCTTCTTGTCAGACTCCTCTGCGGATTTTACCACCACTTTGGTGCGCTGTGATTTCGGGGTGGGCCCGCTAACGTCCGACGGATCCTCCGCCCCGTGCTTTTTTGCCGACGATGAGCTCTGAGGCATTCTCCGACGTCGTGACGAACAACGATCGATCGAAGTGAAATCAGAAGGGGGGGATTAGGGTTCGAGATTGTACCGGATAGTACGGTCTGGTGCTTGGAGTTTGAAGAGAGATCAGCTACGGCGTGGTCTACAGTAGGGTTTGTTGGGTTGCCAATGACAGCGAGGCGCGTCGCGCTGGGCTTGGGCTTGGGCTTTGTTTTCCCAAGCGAAGGCTTTGGGCTTTAACCCATGGTTCTACCTTTTATTCGAGAGTGATTAGACAATCCGAGTTTGATGAATGTTCATAGTTTCGGTACGGTAGGCTTTGGGCTAAACATTTTTTTTTTATCTGCGAAAACAATTTATAAGGAAAAGGGATTTGGGGCAAAACATATTCCTGAAACTAACCACACGTGGTGGATCTTAGGTTGGATCCTGACGTAGGTGCGGTACGGTAGGATTTTCTAGAGACATTGGTATACTGTGACGTAGGTGCGGTACGGTAGGATTTTGTAGAGACATTGGTATACTGTGACATGATAATACTTTTTAGCGAGGTGACTAGGTACCATACTTGTACTTCCATTTTATGTACCCAAAAAATATATTGGAGAGTGATTTTTTAGTGTTCACGAGGTGCTTCGAGTTTTTTTTCATAACATAATTGTGTGGAAGACACCTACTTTGTGATAGAGTTTATCAAATTTGTCAACTTTTGCAAGTCGATTTGAACTTTTGAGTGATGAACTCAATTCGATTCGATCGTTAAACGAGCCGAGCCGAGCCAGGAGCTGCTTGCTCTGTATATACCAGTGACACTCAACTAAGACCAAGCCATTAGTCTTTTTGTTTCCCCCTTTGATGTCGTGCCAAAGCCAATGCCATTTTCATGACACGAACTATTGATGATTGATGTCTATCTCTCATTTCTTGCACCAATGTTCTCAAACTAAGAATCTTAATTCCCTCAAGAAACTTCATGCACACCTACTTAGAACAGGCTTACTATTTCTCTCCCTTGGCCTCCACACCCAACTCATTTTCACATACAGTACGTGCGTTCCCAGAACCCACCTTCAAACTCTCACCAACTTCTTCACCTTCATCAACCCAACAAACCCATTATCCTTTAATGCTTTGATATCTGATCTTCGTCGAAGAGGGTGGCCTTTTCTCGCTCTACAAACCTTTGCCTTCACCCACATCAATGGGGTTGATATAGACTCATACGCTCTGTGTAGCACGTTAACGGCTTCCTCTGATATCAAAGCTGTTGAATTTGGTAAACAGTTGCATACCCGTGTGATCAAATCGGGTTGGTCATCTAGTGTGTTTGTGGGGAGTGCCCTGATTGATTTTTACGCGAAATTGTTGCTTATCGGTGATGCAGCGGAACTGTTCGATGAAATGCCTTTTAGAAACTCAGTATGTGCAAATGCACTTTTGTCAGGTTATGCTGAGGCTGAATTGTGGGGTGAGGGATTTGAACTTATTCGAAAGATGCCAATGTTGAACTTGAATTATGATAACTTCACTTTATCGGCTACTTTACGTGCATGTGCTGGACTATATGCAATCGAATTGGGTGGACAGGTGCATGCAAAAATCATTCGTATGGTTCCCAATGTGGGAGGTGATGTCTTTTTGCAGAGTTCGTTGATTGAAATGTATGGTAAGTGTGGGCTGGTACAGAAAGCTAAGCAGGTCTTTAGTATGGCGGGGTTTGGACCGGAGGGAGAGAGGAAGAGGGATGTTATTCTGTGGACTTCAATGCTCAGTGTATACGGCAGAAATGGGCATTTTAAAGAAGTGGTTAGATTGTACAAAGAAATGCTGATGGAGGGGATCAAACCAGATGGGGTGGCATTTGTGACTGTCATCTCTGCTTGTGGTCACACAGGCCAAGTGAATCTCGGGATCGAGTATTTTGAATCTATGGTTTCTGATTTTGGATTGGATCCAACTCCGGAGCACTATAGTTGCCTAATTGATTTGCTCTGTCGAGCTGGTGAGTTGGAAAAGGCATGGAAGGTGGTAAATGAGATGCCATATAGAGCAAATGGTTGTTACACGGTTTCTATGTGGGGATCCCTGCTTAGCGCCTGCTACGAATGTGGGAATGTCGATTTGGCTAAATTGGCCGCTCAAAGGGCCCTGGAATTGGATCGTCAAAATGAAGGGATTTATGTTTTGCTATCGAACATGTATGCGAAATACGGCATGTGGAATGAGATTGAGCAATTGAGGGAGGAGATGAAAGAAAGAGGGCTGGAGAAAGATGTTGGTTGTAGTCGGATAGAGGTCGCGAGTTAAATTGGTATAGCTTGACCGACTTTGCTTATGCATAAGCAATGCTAATATGCTATATCCTTGCTCAATTCTATTACCAACTCACCAAATCCGTCATTCATCCTAATCATTTGTGCTCCACTGAAGTTGATAATGAACCAACAATGGTTTTTCCTTTCCAAGAATGAAGGAAGTGAAGGAAATGGAAGATTTCAAATGCTGGAATGATGGTTTGTGCATATTTGGAAACTTGGGAGTAGAGCCATGAGCTGCTCTAGCAAAGAGAGCATCACTCGAGTTCAATCAGCAAATAATTGGTACGATGGATTCACATTTTCCTTGCTTTAAATCTGTTTTACTTCCAATGTCTTTTGGATTTGATGTGCCTTAGCTCATCAAGAATATAAAACACCTTGTTTAACGAGTTTGTATAGTCTGATTGGGCCTTAAAAGCTCTCATTTCAATCCGTTGACATAATTTCTCATATTACAATATTGGTGATGAGTATTCGGGGATTAGTTTTATGTTTTTAGGTTCTCTCTCAGATGATGGAGATTGCTGTTGATATTGAGATGTTGCACAATAAATTGAACTAAATATTCTGTTTCTCATTTCTCTTATCAATAGAGTTGTCTCTTTCTGCCATCACAAACTTCTCATACAGAAAGAAAATATGTCATCTACATGGAAATGGATGTTCCTAATCTACAAAAGCGTCTATGATGAATTCTCCACTCTCATAGTCCATTCAAAACAGAAGTAAGATTGAGGAAGGTATCTTCTCTGCAAGGAATCGTGAGACCACCCATTGGATGACTATACCCAAATTCTTCTTCGGCCTTGTGTAGCAACTCTTGGAACAAAGGTTGGTTCAAGTATGATATTGGAACCAAAATCCTTTTCTTCTGAGACTCTCCAACATAAACTGCTAAATAGCCTTTTGGGACATGTACAACATTGGGAGCTGTTTGGCTTGCAGGAAAAGTAGACCGGCAAAGAAGAGCCTTTGCTTGAAGATTGCCAAGAAATCGGATTCCCATGACTTTTTGTAGAAGATAAAGAAAGAAACTTAATGAGATTTTTGAAGAAGAGAGAGGGCTTTGAGAGAAGAAAATGTGAAGACTTTTGTAGGTACTTTGTTGAGCCTCTATCACTCATATATATAGAGAGACGGGTAAATATAGAGAGATAGAGGGGGAATGTTGTGTATGCAGCCATATGAATGTGATAGGGAAAGGTTGGTAAGAGAGAAATTTTACAAGAGATCATCACATGGTTATGTCTTCCCAATTGAAATTAAAGGTGGGGACAATGGAGTTGGAATGTGCTCCATTGGTAGTGTACTGCTTACCCCACAAAACTTTGATTCAAACTAAACAAGTGGTAGATAGTGTTGAAGAAGTCTGGGAAGGGTCTACACAAGGACATTGAGAAAGAGGCATGACATGCATTTGCCTCCCCAGTACAACTTACATGACTTTTTTTTGTGTGTTTCCATTTAATTTGGCCAACCACCAATTCAACTTGTGAAACTAAAGAGTCCCAAATGAGGGGAATTGCAAAATTGACAGAAGCCTATATCAACCTACCATGTGAACTTGTAATATGCTGCATTGCTGCTAGTAGACCATGTTCTTCAGTGGGCCCCTTCTTATAGACTTCTCACCACCACTTGTTACCCAAAAAAAAAAAAAATCCTTTATTTCAATCCAATCCAGTGATTTGAAACCAAGTTGTGGGGTGCAAGGAGCATACCACTGCTTGCTGGTATAACTACAACCAAAATACAAGGATGATGACAGATTTCGAAAACGGTGGTTTGTCTTCTCAACATGTACTAATTTCGAATTTCATCCAGAGGTGCGGAAACGTGTCTTAATCGGGTTTGTCTAATTTTGAGTCAAGGATACGGAGGCATGCCGGAATATTTAAAATTCTTCAAATCTAATTTGTGGTTTTTAGATTAAACGGTGTTTAGCAGTAGTATTTGACATTTTCCATGCATATTATAGGAGTTCTATCCCTAGCTCATGAGAAAATTGAGTTGAAAATATGCTTTGCTAAGTTATTGTCCAACTAAACATGTCCGACCCAGACTCCATACCCTCATCTGAGTGTCGAGTGTCCGATACTGTACTTTAGAAATTTTGAATGATGCATATAACAAACTCATAGAAAAAGGAAATGAGAGAAGGTGCGTGTCGCAAGCACTTCTAATCCAAACTTTTTCTCTTCCAGTTTTAAGGGGGACCCTTTTGTAGGCTTTGTCAAAAAATACGTGGTAGGGTATCTGATGGTATCCAACTACTTACAGTTAGGCCTATCTTTTAGAACATATTCATGTGATGGCAGAATAAGAAAGCAAAGCCATGTGATTGTTCATTTGATAATGTCTCTCTGTAGACCCCATCCTAATTCCCCTTCACCACTCATTCTAGTTTTCATACATTTTCTACATACCATTGATCTCTATAAAAACATATCAGTAAGTCCAAAACCAACACAAGCTTCAAATTCTTCACTTGTTCTGCATATCCTCAACTCTTTTTCTGTTTGTTAAGTGGGTTATACTAATTGAAAACAATGGCTATTCGCATGCCTCGAATTAGTCATGCCAAACAAGTCCTTCGCTGGTCTTCACTGACAGCAACAAACAAAGCAGCTTCATCATCATCAGCAGATGTTCCAAAGGGTCATTTTGCAGTTTATGTTGGAGAGAGCGAAAAGAAACGATTTGTGATCCCGATATCATACTTGAACAATCCTTCTTTTCAACACTTGTTAAGTCAATCTGAGGAAGAATTTGGGTTTGATCATCCAATGGGTGGTCTTACTATTCCGTGCAGAGAAGACTTCTTCATAAATCTTACTTCTCGATTGGGTGGATTATGACTCTTTGATAGAGGACACTTATTAACATATTTAGCAGACATGATTTTGTAAAGCAATAGTAACATATTCATTGTTCAAGTCTATTATCTCCCTTTGTTAACACAAAGAGATTCAGTCTTGAGAAAAGGAAGAAATGTCCCATTTAATGGCAAAAGCTTCATAGCTATGAATTTTTTTTCTTTGGATGCTGCATTTTTTTGTTGTCCATTTCTTTTATTACGTCTTTGTACTATGCTTGGATTTTGGTTTGTGAAGGTTTATGCTTTCCGGGTTTTAGTAAATACAAGTATACAACTGACTTTGGAAATTCATTCCTAGAGCAATCAAAGCAATTTGCTTAAACTGAGGTCTACCTGGAAGGATCTTGAGGCGCACATGATTGACTTGTGATTAGATTTCATTTCGTGCTGTATTGTGTTGCCTAGTCAGTTTTTGTTGTATTGTTTTGGGGCTGTAATTAGATTTCATGCTGTATAACTGTGTATTCTTTTGGTTTTGTGCTTAATAAAAGTACTGCGACTTTGGAGATATCATGTTGGTCATGGCTGTTTAAGCTTGTGTTTTGGGGCACTGTACTTTTATTTAAGACCAACTCATTTAACTTCACACTTTGAATAGAAATTCTATCCATATACCAGTAGTCTATTTGCTTCCCATACTAATGTCAAGCCAATGCCATTTTTCACACGACACAAACTTTTGATGTCTATCTCTCATTAATGGGTATGATATGGACTCATACACTCAGAGTAGCTTGTTAACGGCTTCCTCTGATGTCAAAGCTGTTGAATTTGGCAAACAGTTGCATACCCATGTGATGAAATCAGGTTGGTCATCTAGTGGGTTTGTGGGTTGGTCATCTAGTGCTTTATGCGAAATTGTTGCTGATCGATGATGCAGCAAAACTATTCGATGAAATGCCCGTGATCAACTCAGTATGTGTAAATGCACTTTTGTCAGGTTATTCTGTGGCTTGTGGGTTGAGGGACTTGAACTTGTTCAAAAGATGCCCATGTTGAACTTGAATTTTGAGAATTTCACTTTTTCGGCTGCTTTATGTCCGTGTGCTGGACTATATGCTGTTGAATCGGGTGGTCAGGTGCATGCAAACATGATTCGTATGGTTCCCAATGTAGGAGGTGATGTCCTTTTGCAGAGTTCATTGATTGAAATGTATGGTAAAGTGTGGGCTGGTACAGAAAGCTAAACAGGTCTTTAGTATGGCGGGGTTTGGACCGGAGGGAGAGAGGAAGTGGGATGTTGTTTTGTGGACTTCAATACTTTATGTATACGGTAGAAATGGGCATTTTAAAGAATTGATTAGCTTGTACAACGAAATGCTGGTGGAGGGGATCAAACCAGACGGGGTGGCATTTGTGACTGTCATCCTCTACTTGTGGTCACACAGGCCAAGTGAATCTTGGGATCGAGTATTTTGAATCTATGCTTTGTGATTTGGATTGGATCCAACTTCGGAGCACTATAGTTGCCTATATGATTTGCTATGTCGAGCTGGTGAGTTGGAAAAGGCATGGAAGGTGGTAATGAGATGCCATATAAAGCAAATGGCCGTTGCACGGTTTCCATGTGGGGATCCCTGCTTAGAGCCTGCTACGAAGGTGGGAAGGTCAATTTAGCCAAATTGGCCATTCAAAGGGCCCTTGAATTGGATCCTCAAAATGTAGGGATTTATGTTTTCCTATCGAATATGTTTGCGAAGTACGGCATGTGGAATGAGATTGGGAATTGAGGGAGGAGATGAAAGAAGAGAGCTGGAGAAAGATGCTGGTTGTAGTCGGATAGAGGCGGCGAGTTAAATTGGTTACAGATTGGCCGAATTCGCTTAGGCATTCTATATCCTCACCTTTCTATTATAAAGTCACCTAATCCGTTGTTCATCCTAATCATTTGTTCTCCACTGAGCTTGAATATGAGCCAACAACAATTTTCCCATTTCAAGAATGAAGCAAGTGAAGGAAATGGAAGATTTCAAATGCTGGAATGATGGTTTGTACATATTTGGAGACTTCGTAGTAGAGCCAACGAGCTTCTCTATCGAAGAGAGCATCGCTCAAGTTCAATCGGGAAACAACTGGTATGATGGACTCATAGTTTCCTTCTTTCAGATCTGTTATACTTCCAATGTCTTCTGGATTTTATATGCCTTAGCTCATTTAAATCTGTTTGACAAAATTTCGCACATTCTAAGATTGGTGACAAGTGTTCATGAGTAGTTTTATGTTTTAAGGTTCTTTCTCAAGGATGATGGAGATTACCGTTGATATTGAGATGTTGCACTATAAATTGAACAATATATTCTATTTCTCATTTCTCATCTCTTTTTGCCATCACAAACTTCTCATACAGAAACAAACTATGTCATCTACATGGAATTGGATGTTCCTAATCTACAAAAGCGTCTGTGATGAAATTTCTATTGCCAGAGCTTTCTCCCTCCTTCCACTCTCATTGTCCATTCAGAACAGAAGTGAGATTGAGGAAGGTATCTTCTTTGCAAGGAATGGTGAGACCACCCATGGGATGACTAAACCCGAATTCTTCTTCAGCTTTATGTAGCAACTCTTGAAATAAAGGTTGGTTCAAGTACGTTATCGGAACCAAGAATCTTTTCTTCTGAATCTCTCCAACATAAACTGCTATATAGCCTTTTGGGACATGGGCAACATTGGGGGCTATTTGGCTTGCAGGGAAAATAGTTCGGTGAAGAAGGAACTTAGCCTGAAGAGTACTAAGAAATCGGATTCCCATGATCTTCTATAGAGGAGAAAGAAAGCAACAAAATGAGGTTTTGAAGAAGAGATGGGTTTAATAGAAGAAAATATGGAGACTTTGGTACTTTCATAAGCCCTATACCAACACACACACACACACACACACACACATATATATATATATATATATATATATATATATATATATATAGAGAGAGAGAGAGAGAGAGAGAGAGAGAGAGAGAGAGAGAGAGAGAGAGAATGGTATGATAGGGAAAGATTGGCAGGAGAGAAAATTCACAAGGGATCATCACATGGTTTTGTCATCCCAATTGAAATGAAGGGTGGGAACAATGGAGGTTGAATGTGTTCTTGTTAGTACTGAGTACTGCTTACCCCACATCTTGGATTGAAACTAAAGCAATGGATATATATATTTTTTTGAACAACAAAAAAAGATTTTATTAATCTTTGGAAACAGATTACAAAGATTAAATGGACTCTAAGCATGAGGCATCACAGCGGAGCAACAGCATACCCACAAAGATGACACCCTTTCACTCTGACAATCATTAGCTGCCAGGACCTGAAGGGAAAAACAAACTGATGTGGGCAAGAAGCCAACCAAGACATGGATATGTTCCAAAGAAAATGACTAGACGATTAGATTTAGGACAAAGTTCAGACATACATTGTGGTGGATAAACAAATCCACAAAATAAAAACAAAAAACAAAAATGCCCAATAGTAGATAGTGGTGGAGAAGTCTGAGAAGGGGTCTACAGAAGATGATTGAGAAAGAGGCATCACGTGCATTTGCCCCCCCTAATATACTTACATGACTTTGATAGTTTTTTTTTTCCATTTATTATGGCCAACCATCAACTCAACGGGAAAAAATTGATAGAAGCCTATATCAACCTAGCATGTGAACTTGTTATATGCTGCTAGTCTGCTACTCCTATTAGGCAATGTTCTTGAATAGGCCCCTCTGTAGACTTCTCCTCACCACTTGTTACCCCAAAACAAATCCTTCATTTCTTGGTTGTTTGTTGTTTGATAGATCATCAGGACAATTTATTTGAATCCAATACAGTGCTTTGAAACCAAGTTGTACTAATTACATTAAATGCTTATCTATGTTATGGCCCTTAAAAGGATCGAGTACGGGTGTCAGGTGCGGATATAAGTATTGGAGTCATCTAATCTACATCTCAAGGACACGGGGATACGCTGAAATGTTCAAAATTGTTAGTATATTTCTTTAATTTGTCCAATAAATTGTGTTTACGAGGAGCATTGGAGCATTTTATGCATACTACAGGAGTTTCACGCATACTCCATGATCAATTGGAATTATAAAAAAAAAAAAATACACTTTCTAAGTGAATGTCAAACTAAATATGTCAGAACATGGATCCAGTAGCCTCATCCGGATGTGGGTATCCGACACGGATAGTTTAGTCATTTAGAAGGATCCATGTAACACCGATGCTTATGCTGCACTGTCATATTTTAGAAGCAAATTAATGACAGGAGTTGAATAATGTAAACATTTCTGATCCAACCGGGTTATCTCTTTAAATTTAAGGGGGACCCTTTTGTAGGCTTTGTGGCAAAAATGTGGTAGGGATATGATGACTCCCAACTAACTTATAGTTTGGCCTACCTATTGATACAACTTCATGTGATGGCTGAATAGGAAAACAAAACCATGTGATTCTTCATGTGGTGTTTTCTTTAGGTAGACCCCATCCATAATTACCCTTCAGCAGTCATTTTAGATTCCATACAATTTCCCACACACCATTGTTCATCTATATATAAGCATATCAGAGAGTCCAAAACCAATACAACACAAGCTTCAAAATCTTCACTTGTAAACTTTCACTAGTTCTTCACCTCCTTTGCTCCATTTTCTTGTTTGCCAGGTGGGAAATTCAAATTGAAAACAATGGCTATTCGTATGCCTCGGATTACCCATGCCAAACAAGTCCTTCGCCGGTCTTCAGCAGCAACAACAGATGTTCCAAAAGGCCATTTTGCAGTTTATGTTGGAGAGAGCGAAAAGAAGCGATTCGTGATCCCGATATCGTACTTGAACAATCCTTCGTTTCAAGACTTGTTAAGTCAAGCTGAGGAAGAATTTGGGTTTGATCATCCAATGGGTGGTCTTACTATTCCATGCAGAGAAGACACCTTCATTGATCTCGCTTCTCGATTGGGTAGATCATGATTCTTTGATAGAGAGGACACTTGTTAGCATATTTTGACAAACACAAATTTGTAAAGCAGCAATTACCGTTTCTGTGTACAACATTGTCTCCCTTTCTTAGCACAAAAAGATTCAGTCTTGAGAGGGGAGAGGGAAAAAAGTCTGCTGGAATATCATAAGTAGGGACTAATGACATTTTCTCACATTTAAAGGCAAAACCTTCATGGCTTTGATTTTTTTTCCGTTGGTTTATATGGATTCCTTTATGCCATGCTTGGATCTCGGTAAGGTGGATGGTATTCCTTCGGGTTTTTGTGAAGATAATTGGCTTTATATGCCCCCCTGAGCTCTTGAACATGATGGATTTCAATTTGGAAATATCACATGTTCATTTTAGCAAGAAAAGGGCTGGATCAGTATTTATGTTGTAATTAATGATGACTCCATTGAGATTCGAAAATGATTGGGACACAGTGTGTCCAGGACCGTCCGCTGTGTGTGAGTCCCACGTGCATCATGTGGTACGAGGACTCAAGTGCATGAGACTTTTTTGGACATATCTGTGTGTCTGTAGCACTGCTTGTTGAGATTTGATGAGCAACACACTGGATGAACACTCTTCCTCAAAATATTCGGGTAGCCGGAGCCTAGGCAATGGATAAGGGATTGATTTTGCATTCCGAAAATTGCCTATTATAAAGTCTCATACTTTAGCAGTGGATATAAACATGGGAGAATTTTTCATAAGTCCACTATAGCACCTTTCAAACCCATCTAGTCCACTTCTAAATTTCATAACCCCTCTAGTCCACTAGTTTAATAACACAATTCTTATGACAAAAATACCCATACTATATAACCACTCATAAAGAGAAAAACCCTAGAAATTTCCAGATCTGGAGCAGCCCTCTCTCTCTCTCTAAAGTGCTCGCCGGTGCACTCCTTCTCGGTAACACCTCCCAACTCTGGGAGTCCAATGGAAGATGGTGAATGGGTTCTGGTACAGCACCCCCAGTAAAGGACTCCTTTGAACTAACCACACTTGATTCACAGATTTCAAATGCTCTCAAGGTGCGGTTCACCGGGCCAGCAAAGAACTGGACCGATGCCATTACGATCGGCAACGGCCGACTCGGTGCCATGGTGTTCGGCGGCGTTGCATCCGAGACTCTCAATCTCAAAGGTCATAAACTACCCCTCAACCCCATTTTTCTCTGCTTATTGTCTTTATTTGGTTCACAATAGAAGAAAAACTAAAAAAGAGAATGGTAAATTGTTAATTTGTGTTGGCTTTGCCGGAGGATCAATGAAATGTCACCAAAAATTCACCCAAGTGGTGGAATTAAGAGGACATTGAACGATGATCTGAAGCTGGAATACGTGTGCCCATTTTGTTTTTTTTGATCCGCTGCCCATTTTGTTTGGATGACTTTTATTCTTTGTTGTCATCGTTTCATCATCAGTCGCCGTCGTTTTAATTTTTTGCCGTCGATTTCATTCGTCCCGTCGTTTTTCCCTCCGTCGCCTTCGTTTTCTTTCTTTATTTTCAACACGAACAGGTAACTTCACTACATATTTAAGTTTTAGTTTAGGGTTGAACATATATGGTTATTTCATTTATATAACCATATATAACCATATATAACTATAGAATGACTAGAGTCGTTTGAAGTGGAGTTAGGTGTTTTATTAATGACTTTCTATTTCAGTGACGGTAGTCCAAATTTCACTGAAATTTGGTGGCTTTGGAATGTTTTTGTACTTTTTTTTAATTTGTTGTTGAGTAACATATAAGGTTATATGTTCAGGTCTATTAGGCCGTTGTGCGGACCAATTCATATAATGTTGTCTATTGTTATATATGATTATGGTAACATATATGGTTATATGTGGTTATGATTATATGTTTATGATATATATGTTCAAGTTTGAACATGCTTTATTATTCTTTTATAGGGTTATATATCCAAGTATGATCATGTTTTATTATTGTATATAAAGTTATATGTTCGAGCTTCAACATGCTTTATTATTTTGATAAATGTGGTTTTCTTTCATTTATGTAACCATATATAACCGTAGTCGATGATTATATAATAATATTTGAATGCTAGTGTTTAGGTTATACATGATTCTTGAATTTATGGTTATAACCATGTTTTTTGTACTTTTTTTTAGCTGTTGTTGAGTAACATATAAAGTTATATGTTCAGGTCTGTTAGGCCGCTGCGCGGACCAATTCATATAAAGTTGTCAATTGTTATATATGATTATGGTAATATATATGGTTATATGTAGTTATGATTATATGTTTATGCATATATATGTTCAAGTTTTAACATGCTTTATTATTTTGATAGATATGATTTTCTTTCATTTAATAACTATATATAACCATAGTCGATGATTATATAATAATATTTGAATACTAGTATTTAGGTTATACATCATTCTTGAATCTATGGTTATAACCATATTTTTTGTACTTTTTTTAGCTGCTGTTGAATAACATATAAGGTTATATGTTCAGGTCTGTTAAGCCGTTGCGCGGACCAATTTATATGAGGTTGTCTGTAGCTATATATAATTATGGTTACGACCACCACCGCTCCGCCGCTCTCACCTTTTTTTTTTTTTGGAATTTTCCATCACAGAAACTCACATATAACATTATATATTTTACTCTATTGAACTGGTCCGCACAGCGGCCTCACTGACTTGCTTTTTAACAGCATCCAGTTGTTTATAGATAACCATATAATGATATATGTTTGCATTTGTTTAACTCTGTGTATCTGTGCAGGAATGACAAAATCAAAATAGAAAGGTAAAAAGTTGGTACTTGTGGAACGAGCATATAATGCCCAGCTAATAGTAAGGATTGACCCTCCAGCACGGATGAAATGGTGAGATGACCGGTGATACGCACCTAAGATTGCTTGATCGTGGTGCTTAAGTCCGTTAGTTAGAAGTGCTTTTAGCTTTTATTGTCGTTTTTAGTCGATATTGCTCGTGAGGTAGTTTGTTTAGTGTTTCAGGCAAAACGCCCTTAAAAGGCGTGTTTTGGATGCAAAGTCAACCCCCAAGTTAATTCAAGACTCATCGCTCGGTGGAACTTGTGCCAAAGTGACCAAAGAACGAAGGCGAGGAGCATCGGGCAAGCCAACGGTCGTCGGGTGTCAAGTTTTGGAGGCTGGCCTGAAGACCAGAGATAAGCTCCCCGTATCGATACGGATTTTGGACCGTATCGATACGCGTTTGTTATCTTTCCAATCAGAGAGTCCCGTATCGATACGGCCATAATCTGTATCGATACGGGATTGTTACGGGAGATTGGCCTTTTCAGCTTAACGATGTGGTATCGATACTTTGCTTATTCTGTATCGATACGGAGAGCTTCCGACCAGATATTTTGCTACTTTTTGGACTTTCCATTTATGGAATACTTGCTACTTATAGTATGTTTTTAGATATTTGAGGAGAGAGAAACCCATTGTGTATAAATAGGGGTCTCCTCTCTCCCCTTTGTTATCTAGGTCTTTAATAGCTTTTAATTTTCCTCCATTAATGGTTTTTCAAGCTTTTCTAGTGTAATTCCTTAAGAACTCAAGTAAGTAATTCTCGTTTGTTAATTTCTCGTTTATTAAAGTTGTTCCTACGGACTAGATCTTTTATAATATCAAGTTTGTTTTCGTTTTCATCGGTTAAAAGTCATGTCTCGTTTTTATGCTTTCTTTCATGCTTTAGCTATGTGTGAGTAGTTGATAGGCCAAGTCTCGGGGTAATCTTTCCCGATGACTTAGGTGGTTATTTGGTTCTCAAACCTTCGGGCTTAAAATCTTGGTTTTCGGAATTTCATGAACCTAACCTTTTTGGTCTAAGCGAGGCGTGTTAACTCCTTGGTATGAAGTTTAGTCAAGCGGTCTTGGCAAGCGACATACCAAGGGCTCGTGGCCCCCTACGTGTTAGATACATTAGCAAAAATAGGTTGATTTAATTCCGGTTAATCACCTCTTTTGATAAACGTAGTCATTAAAGCTAAATCTTCCGGGCGTGAGCACGCGGTCGTGGCTCTCGCCTGAGTTATATTGAGAACCGGTAACGGCTAAAGTCAAGGGTTAGACGATCCCTAGACTTGCCTCCTTTTAGTTTATTAAGCGTTATCCTAGTCTTTTGCCTTGGCAATTTTCATCGTTTCAAAGCAAAACCAAGTTGGCCGTCTTAAACGCCACAATCCACCATATAAAACCTACAATCCGATTAAGCTACATTCGAATTCTCTGTGGGTACGATCCCGGACTTCCGGATATTATGCTACCGACGACCTAGCCCTACGCTTGGGGTATTCAACCTTATATTTGAAGGCGAGGTTTGAAGGCGAAGCATTTTTGGCGCCGTTGCCGGGGATTTCTTTTATAGCTTATTTGGAGGATCGACAAACCATTGTAAGTACTCCGTTTATTTTTCATTTGTGTACTTTGAGCTCGGCTTAGCGGATACCTCTAACCGAGCCACCAATTCGACTTGAGGTTTAACGAAGCTAGTCGAGCATCAATTGCCTTTTACCTTATTTTTATTGTTGCTTCTATAGCCGTGGTGGTGGCATAACCCCACGAGACTGTTTGTGAACGAGGCGGCAGCATAGCCCCTCTAGTCTGCTTTATTGGACTGTGCAGGTTGTATGCTCAATATCTATCGTAGCCCTTTATCGAATCGGTTACATCGATCTGCATCTCGCGAGCTATCACCTCCATTAAGCCCAATGGCAGATCAACCAGCAGCTCGCACTTTGCGCGATTATTTAACGCCAGAAAGAGGTCCACACGTCTCCCCCATAGTCATTCCCACTTGCACTGCCGCCAATGCGTTTGCTTTCAAGCCAGAGTACCATCGGGTTATCACAGAGTTTCGAGGGCGTGAATTGGAGGATCCTTATGCCCACATTCGGGAATTCGAAACTATCGTTAGCACTTTTGTGACCGGGCCGGGTCAGCTAGATCAAGCTCGCCTGAAGCTATTTCCCTTTTCGCTCAAGGACAAGGCTAAGCAGTGGTTCCATTCTTTGAAGGCCCGCTCCTTGCTCACATGGGGGGAAGTGCAAGATGTGTTCACCACCAAGTTCTTCCCGGTCAGCCGAACCAAGCTCCTCATGGATCAAATTCAGAATTTCAAGCAAAAAGATGGGGAGGTTTTCTACAAGTATTGGGAGCGTTACAAGGATTTGCTTGCAGCTGTCCCACACCACAATTTTCCCATGTATCTTGTGATCAACTATTTCTATTTGGGTTGTGATCGGGATTCTAAGCAGCTTTTGGATACTATGGGGAGCGGTGACTTTATGGGAAAGGACCCCGACGCCGCTTGGGAATTCTTAGATGCTTTGGCCGAAAGAGCTCAAACTTGGCAATACATTGATCCGGGTGACCAAGCTATGAGAAATCAAGGACCGGGAGGCTCCGGTAAGTTTTCAATGAATGAGCATAACGGTCTTGAGACGCGGTTGGATGAGCTATCGTTAAAGTTGGACAGAATGAAGCTAGATTCGGTCCAAGCAAAAGAAGCGAAAGAAGCGACAGAAGTGAAAGAGGTGAAAGAGGTTCGCCAAGTGGAAGAAGTTTGTGTCATTTGCGAGACTACGGGTCATTCGACCGACAACTGTCATACCATCCCCACCCTTCGGCAACACTATAATCAGCTCCCAGAAGAAGTATGTGCACTGAATCAACGTTGGGATCCATATTCCAACACTTATAATCCGGGGTTGAGATCTAATCCAGCTTTCCGTTGGAGTAACCAGAATGAGGCCGGCTCATCAACTTCTCAAGGTCCTCCTCCTTCTCAGAATCAAACATGGCGCCAATCTCAGTTTCAGGGTCAGCCACGTTTTCCTCCGGCACAATCTCAAGGCCCGCCAGGATTCATACCACCGAGCCAATTCCAAGGGCAAAATCAATTTCAGCAGCAACCAGCCCCACCTCCACGACGTTCTCTGGAGGATACTCTGAATGCATTCTGTCAAATGCAAACGACCACTAATGAGCAAACTACCCAGGCGATGAACGACATAAGGAATCAAGTGGGTAAATTAACAACGGCTATCGGTGTTTTGCAACAAGAGAAAGGAAAACTACCTACCCAACCTCAACCAAACCCTCAAGGCCAACACTTTGCACAAGGCTCTTCGGTGACTTTCCCCGAGCAAGCAAAGGCCATAATATCGTTGAGAAGTGGGAAGACGGTTGATAATGCTCAGGTGGAGCCGCCGGTTGCGCAAATCTTGTTACCTTTTCCAGCACTATTGAAGCCCACAGTGCCAAATGGGGAATCTCCCAAACCGGTTCTTACAGAAGAAGAAAAGGGAAAAGCTAAAGAAGTCGAGGTTCCGCCCGCTTTCACCGTTCCCGCTCCATATCCTAACCGACTTAAGTCGCCTGCCAAGCCAAATTTGAACAGTGATATCTATGAAGTTCTTAAAAAAGTGACGGTTAACCTTCCTTTGCTTGATGCTATTAAACAGGTTCCATCATACGCCAAATTTTTGAAGGAGTTGTGCACTCACAAACGGCAACTCCAAGTGCAGAAGAAGGTGTTCTTGACTGAACAAGTGAGCTCACTCTTCCAATCAACCCTTCCGCCCAAGTATAATGATCCGGGCTGTCCTACGATATCCATCACCATCGGGGGTAAAGTTTGTGAAAAGGCTCTTCTTGATTTGGGGGCAAGTGTAAACCTCCTCCCGTTCTCGGTCTATGAACAACTCGGTTTGGGAGAAATGAAGCCAACTCGGGTGACCTTACAACTAGCCGATCGGAGTATTCGAGTTCCCAAAGGGGTGGTCGAAGATGTTCTTGTTCAAGTTGACCAGTTCGTGTACCCAGTCGATTTCGTAGTTCTTGATACGTGCCCGGTGCCGGCAGCTCAATCGTCCGTCCCAATCATTCTTGGCCGGCCGTTTTTGGCAACATCCGACGCCGTTATTCATTGCCGGGATGGCCGCCTTAACATGAGTTTTGGCAACATGAAGATGCAAGTCAACATGTTCCATATCGGTAGCCAATTGGGAGATGACGAGGATGTGTGCGGAGTAAGCGTGGTCGATTCACTTGTTCAAGACCACATCACTACGTTTATTTGCAAAGATCAGTTGGAACTCGCACTGACGTCTGCCGAGGCCGATTTTCTTGAAGCCCCTGAGGTTGCGTACTTGTGCTCTTTGTTGGATGAGGAAGAGATGTGTGGTATAACCCCATGGGTCCCCAAATTTGAGGAGCTGCCCTTTATGGATAAGCGAGCCGTTCCGTCTAGCATGGAACCCCCAGTGCTTGAGTTGAAACCACTACCGGATACCCTCAAGTACGCCTATCTTGGCGACGGTCAAACATACCCGGTAGTAATTTCCTCCGCCCTCACCGAACTTCAGGAATCTCAACTCCTCTCCAAGTTGAGGACACATTCAAAGGCTATTGGATGGTCCATAGCCGATATCAAAGGAATAGATGGATCTCTATGCTCCCATCACATTTACATGGAGGAGGATGTTAAGCCCTCTCGCCAGCCTCAACGACGATTAAACCCGATTATGAAGGATGTGGTGCGCGCCGAAGTTCTGAAATTGTTGGATGTTGGCATTATTTACCCGATAGCGGATTCCAAGTGGGTGAGCCCGATACAAGTGGTGCCAAAGAAGTCTGGGGTGACTGTGGTAAAAAACGACAAGGATGAGCTTATTCCAATGCGTGTTCAGACTGGCTGGAGGGTGTGCATTGATTATCGAAAGCTGAACGCCAGTACCCGAAAGGACCATTTTCCCCTTCCCTTCATCGATCAAATTTTGGAGAGAGTGGCCGGGCACAAGTTCTACTGCTTTTTGGATGGGTACTCCGGTTATAATCAGATTGAGGTGGCCTTGGAAGATCAAGAGAAAACTACTTTCACGTGCCCATTCGGGACCTTTGCGTATCGTCGTATGCCGTTCGGGCTTTGCAACGCCCCCGGTACCTTCTCGCGGTGTATTATGGGTTTATTCAGTGACATGGTGGAGAAAATTATGGAAGTATTCATGGACGACTTCTCAGTTTTTGGTGACTCCTTTGAGGTTTGTCTTACCAACTTGGGGTTAGTATTGGCCCGGTGCGAGGAAAAGAACCTAGTGCTGAATTGGGAGAAATGTCATTTCATGGTGACCGAAGGCATTGTACTCGGCCATATTGTTTCTTCGAAAGGCATCGAAGTGGATCGGGCAAAAATCGATTTGATTGGGAGTCTTCCGACTCCAAAGTGTTTGAAGGATATCCGCTCTTTCTTGGGGCATGCCGGTTTCTATCGGCGGTTTATCAAAGATTTTAGTGCAATTGCCCGGCCTTTATGTCATTTGCTCGCCAAAGATGTGCCGTTCGAGTGGACGCCGAGTTGCGAGACCGCCTTTGCCAAGCTAAAGTCTAGTCTCACCTCTCCACCTATAGTGCGATCGCCGGATTGGGAATTGCCCTTCGAGCTCATGTGTGACGCTAGTGATTACGCCGTTGGAGCTGTTTTGGGCCAAAGGAAAGGGAAAGAGCCGTACGTCATCTACTACGTAAGCAAGATGCTCAATGAGGCTCAAATGAACTATTCCACTACGGAGAAGGAGTTGCTTGCCATAGTCTTTGCGTTGGACAAGTTCCGGTCTTATCTAGTGGGGGCTCCGATTACCGTGTACACCGATCATTCGGCTCTCAAGTACCTTTTCACGAAGCAGGATGCCAAGGCGCGTTTGATTCGGTGGATTTTACTCCTACAAGAGTTTGACCTCACTATTAAGGACAAGAAGGGTGTCGAGAATGTGGTGGCCGATCATTTGTCTCGCTTAGAATTCGAAGATCATACATCGCACATTCCTATCGGCGACTCCTTTCCCGATGAGCAGCTGTTCTCCATCACTACGGCTCCATGGTACGCGGATATAGTGAACTACTTAGTCACCGGTCTTATGCCTGGACATTGGAATTTGCAGGAGCAGCGTCGATTTTTGGCCGAGGTGAAACGGTTCTCTTTTGACGACCCGTATTTGTTTAAGTATTGCGCCGACCAACTTGTTCGCCGTTGTGTGCCCGAGTCTGAGCAACATAGTGTTATCCAGTTTTGCCACACGGAGGCTTGTGGCGGCCATTTCTCATTCAAAAAGACCGCCGCTAAGATTTTACAGTGCGGATTCTATTGGCCACAATTGTACAAGGATACGTTTGCTTTCTGCCGGTCATGTGCGCGCTGTCAACTTCTGGGGTGCGTGACGCGACGTAATGAGATGCCGCTTACCCCCATTTTGATTATTGAAGTGTTTGACTGTTGGGGTATCGACTTCATGGGGCCATTTCCTACATCTTTTGGGTACCTCTACATTTTGTTGGCCGTTCACTATGTCTCCAAATGGGTGGAAGCCATCCCCACTCGTACTAATGACGCCCAAGTGGTCGTTGAATTTCTCCGTGAGTACATTTTGGCGCGCTTTGGTATGCCCAGGGCTATCATTAGTGATCAAGGGTCCCACTTTTGCAACCGATCCATTGCGGCCCTCTTGCGGAAGTATTCCATCATTCACAAAGTCTCAACGGCTTATCACCCGCAAACCAATGGCCAAGCGGAGCTTGCAAATCGAGAGATTAAACATATCTTGGAGAAGACGGTTAATCCTACCCGTAAAGATTGGTCAACTCGCTTGGTCGATGCTTTGTGGGCTTACCGTACTGCGTACAAGACTATCTTAGGAATGTCACCTTATCGGTTAGTTTACGGGAAAGCATGCCACTTGCCAGTCGAGCTTGAGCATAAAGCGTATTGGGCCATTAAGAAACTAAATTTCAATATGGTACCAGCTGGTGCCCGCCGCAAGCTCCAATTGACGGAACTCGAGGAGTTGAGGTACAATGCTTACGATCACTCTAGCACTTACAAATCTAAACTCAAAGCCAAGCATGATAATAAGATTGTGATTAAAAACTTTGCGCCCGGTCAGCAAGTCTTGTTGTATAATTCTCGATTGCACTTGCATCCCGGGAAGTTGCGCTCCCGCTGGGCCGGACCTTATGTTGTCAAAAATGTGTCCCCTCACGGGGCAATAGAAGTAGAGAGCATGCGTAACGGTTCCTCTTTTAAAGTTAACGGTCAGCGGCTTAAGCCTTTCCTTGGTGGCTTTGAAGCTCGCGAGCCCGATGAGGTCTTGGCCGATCCCGTTTACACGGATGGTCCCTCGTTTTAGCTGGTGTTACTCTAATTTGCACGGGGAGCGAAAGCGTAACCGCTGAACTTAACTGTTTGTCGGACCCGGCCCCCGGGTAGGGGGTACCCTCCATTGACTTGGGTATATGTAGCTCCGCACGCCGCTACTAAAAAAAGGATCGTGTGCCCAGCTCCGGTTAGTAAGGGCAATTTTTAATATCAGTGACATAAGGCTTTCGTTAGTTTTTCTGATAGGAGTAATTCACAGTGAACCACTCACGTCTTCCAGATTAGCCCCAACGGGGGCGGTATAGATCTTAGGTTAGGCCTTGATATTCCCGTGCCCCATTACCGCACTTGGCTCTATCTTGTGCCTGCCTGGTTACGATCTTAGGGGACGCTGGACTTCATTGTTTGGCGGAGTCCAGCTGTGACTTGGACGCTCCGAGCTCTGATATTAAATTCTGTATATTTGTACATTTGTAAATATTGCGTTTCTGTTTTGTTCTTATTTTCTCATGTTTCGGGATTTTCTCACCAAAAGATTTCACCAACGCATCATTGTATCGGGCTTTAATTAGTCCTTCTTTGTCGTAGTTTGCCGTTAACGATCCATGCTCACCAGATATGTCCCTATCGGGGGCAATTTAGGTCTTTGGGTGCGGCTTGATATTCCCGGGCTTTGGCCCTAGGCTCTGTCTTGTTTCACTTTGTTTTGATCATAGGGAACGCTGGGCTTAATTGCTTGGCGAGGTCAAGCGGTGAATTTTACTTCGGGCATGATGTAACACCTTTGATGGTCTAGTATAGCCACCCGCGTTTTGCCTACTTGGTGAGACACGGGACGAAAAGTATGACTCGTGAGATTGCGTGAAAATCGGGTGGTGTCTTTTGTTTTTCTTTGTATATATGTTTGTTGGTGCCCGGATAACACGAGCCGGGCGGTTCTAATGTCATTTGTCTCTTAGTAGGTAGTTCGAGCTTAAGTCTTTTGCAGGGTGTACGTGCTACCACACCAGCCTTGGTGGATTGGATCTAACGTCGGAGTGATTGCGGCATTCAGGAGCCCTAAGCATGGGTGCGATTACGTGTCGCGGTTGTTAGTCCAATAAAGTTTTGGCCATGATCCTGTGTGACTAGCTGTGGTTCCGTTGGAAGAACCGAAGGAGTCGACCTTGGAAGCCGTTCGGATGACAAACGGAGCCGGTGGCGCAAAAACCTCCAACTTGGTCGAGGTATCTGGGGGTTGACATTCCCCCGTAGGTACGATCTTTTGTTCCTTTTTCCCTACTGTTGTTCTCCATGCTATGAGGGCATAGCATATTTCAAGTTGGGGGGAGGGACATAAATCGGATATTTATGTTTTATGCGTTTTGTTTAAATTTTTCGTTTTTGGTAGATCAATCCTTCCGTTATTACAAGTTAGTGGAATGGATCAACTTAGCACGTGGTCAATAGTTCATTAATTGGCAAGAGTTCTCGTAAATATTTTTGTTAAACTTGTTCTGTCCAACTCGTATGCATGCTAAAGGGCGAGAAATTAAATGTTGAGTGTGTTGTGAGCAGGTTTGACCCATATCCCGTTGATGGTTCTCAGTATATTCTTAGTTAGGTTTTAATCTCATGTCATGCCTAAACGTATTCGTTATCTACTTTAAATCGCTTCGGAATCTATGGCATATGTAAGAAATGATACAAGGCCATCTTCGCTTGATTAAAACCACAAGAGAGTCTCATTGTCCTTTAGAAATAAAGCCTAGTCCGCGTCTCACTCTTATCCATAGGAAACCGGATGTTTGGGTGGATGGTTGGAAGTTGGTTTTAAGCTTTGCTGGGGCTGGCTTCAGGTTTACAGGCTCCGGGTGTATTTTAAAAGTGGCTCTGGGCGTCGGCATTGGCTATCGGGTGGCAAAGTTGAACTTCTGGAGATAAGCCGCCCGTATCGATACAGCACGTAAGGCGTATCGATACGCGTTTGTTCGTGGGCAATCAGAAAGACCCGTATCGATACGGATTTTGGACCGTATCGATACGCGTGGGTTAAAGTCGAAATCTGCAGTTATCAAGGTCGGCCTCTTCATCTTCCCAAACTCCATTCTCTCTCACTAACCCTCCATAACCGCCCAAGCTCTTCGAAACCCAACCCCAAAAACACCAAAATCAACCCCAAAACTCCATAATCTCTCCCCAAAACTCCAAGCTTTCAAGGAATTCCAAAGGTTTTCAAGGATTTCAAGTCAAATCCTACTCGTATTAAGGTAAATCCTCTCTCTCTCTCTCTATGCGCATAATCTTCCATTGTTCTTCCTCTATATTAACTCCAAACCTTGATTACCCACTATATTGCCATGCATTGCTATTTTGAATCATCCTACCATGTTCTAAACCCCAACTTCCGAAATCACCCATGAACCCCTGTTTCCAAGATTTTTGAAATTTTGATTGGTTTTGGGACTGGAATTGCATGGCGAAGTTACCATTTGTGTACTTAAGTTTAGAAGCAAACTCTGTGTAGTACAACTCAGAAGTGTTGTGGATTCTGTCTGGCCGCCTATTTTTGCTGAAATTTGCACGTTCCTGGCTGCAATCTGGGTTGTTTTCGGTAGTATTTTGTTTCAAGATTTGGGATATTGTTCTGTTTGGTAGGTTTTGCATGCAATGGTGAGAACAAAGACTGTGGTTTCCAAGGGCAAGGCTCCGGCTTCTTCTTCGCAACAAGCGGAGGAGATAGTGCATGAAATGGAGGAGGAGGAGGAAATGATTGCAAACCCGCAAAAGCGAAGCCGGGCTAAGAGGAGGACGGCGGCTGAAATTCGTGCCGCAACTCAAAAGAAATGGGAAGAAGGGATCCGGAACCGGGGGTTCAAGAATGAGCGACATGTTGACGTCGACAACCTTGGTATCGAGAATCCGTTTGTTCGTCGCATCCGCGACCAAGGTTTGTCTTACTACCTGGCCCCTAACCCTAGTTACAACAAAGAGCTTGTCGTAGAATTTTACAAAAACATGAAAATTCCGCCTGAGGAGGATGAGAAGAAGGATGATGCCAAGGTAACATCAAAAATTGGGAAGATTACTATCGAGGTGACTTCAGGGTTTATTGCACGGGTTTTGAATTACCGCCAACCACCCGCGGATGATGTGAATTATCCCGATGAGGAGTATGTGGCGGATGAGACCGTTGTTCAGGAATTGTACAAAAATCCTAGGGAGGCAAGTCTCCCTCATGTGCCGGGAAGGTTTAAGGAGGTATATCGGCTTGTCAATCAGCTAGTGCATCACAATTTCAATCCGAGGGGTACGGAGAACAAGCCGGATAGCTACGAAGGGGGGATGATTCACGCGTTCATGAATCCGAATGTGGTGTGTGACTGGGCAAAGGTTATATTTCAGGAGATGATTGATTTCAAAGCCAAGGCCCCAACCAACTCTAGATTGCCTTTTCCGTGTTTGGTGACCGTTATGTGTTTGGCTCAGAAGGTTCCCGCTTCCAAGTTTCCGGAGCGTGAAAAGCTCAATCCGGGGGATATTAACAGTTCCATACTCACCCGGAGTATCTCTCAGTCCCGACCTACTGCTGCTGCTGCCCCACGTGGGGAGTACTTGACCACTTTGCCACCAAAGGGTGCAAAGTCGGCTGCTTGGAACAAATTGCTGTTTTGCCAAGGGGTGGCCACTATGGGATGCCTGAAGAAACTGAAAAAGGAGACCCGAGCCAATGCAAGGAGGCAGCGGAAGATTGATCATAAGTTAGACTGGGTTCTGAGCCAAGGAGTGGGGCAAGCCAGTGAGCAATATGTGCCACCGCCCGAGGAGCCTGATGAGGACAGCGATGATTTTGCTGGGGATGAGCCAGTGTTTGTGGATGACGAGTAGAGTCGGTGGAGTAGTTGGAAATCCCTCAACTTGGTCGGGGTGCTTGGTGGTTGACAGCCCATCTTTTATCTTTTATTTCGTTGTTTTAGTTTAGTTTGGTTTAGTTTAACTCTGACTTAATAGTTTAGTAAGTTTTTGTTGAGGCCGGCATGTGGCCTATGACTTGGTAGTTGGAGTTGGAGGCGGCCAAGGGTAGTTGAACCAAGCTAGTATATGGCCGCTATCCTATTTTGCTAACCGTTCTTTGATTTAAAACCAAGGTCAATATATGCTATAAAGCCCTTAGTAGATCTTTAATATGCCTTGATTCCATTTCGATTTATTGCCTGATAGCTAGTATATTTAGTTTGTGGCATGCTTTCTTTCGGCAATTTAGTTTTCAATCGTTTAGTCGTAAGTTCTGTTTAATGGTGCTCTCCACTTATAAGGCATGGTATTTTTGTTCCCCGTGCCTAATTCGAGCACTTTTCTTATGGGATATGGTTACATTGGTTGGAATTGGTTAAGTTATAGCTTCGTATCCGTCTTTTGTCTTTTGGCGCTCGTTTTGGATACTTGATTATAACTTGCTCAATATTTAGTTGATCGCTCAATTGTTGGCTGCGAGTTGTTTTGGAATAATTAAGTTGTTTTAACTCTTGCCAATTAGTTGCAGTTTGAGTAGGTGCCAAGTAGCTCTGTCGGAAGGATGGTCTGGCGTTCTTTATTTTTCTTTAGTTCCTATTTTGTTGCTAGGGACTAGCAACGCTCAAGTTGGGGGGTGTGATACGCACCTAAGATTGCTTGATCGTGGTGCTTAAGTCCGTTAGTTAGAAGTGCTTTTAGCTTTTATTGTCGTTTTTAGTCGATATTGCTCGTGAGGTAGTTTGTTTAGTGTTTCAGGCAAAACGCCCTTAAAAGGCGTGTTTTGGATGCAAAGTCAACCCCCAAGTTAATTCAAGACTCATCGCTCGGTGGAACTTGTGCCAAAGTGACCAAAGAACGAAGGCGAGGAGCATCGGGCAAGCCAACGGTCGTCGGGTGTCAAGTTTTGGAGGCTGGCCTGAAGACCAGAGATAAGCTCCCCGTATCGATACGGATTTTGGACCGTATCGATACGCGTTTGTTATCTTTCCAATCAGAGAGTCCCGTATCGATACGGCCATAATCTGTATCGATACGGGATTGTTACGGGAGATTGGCCTTTTCAGCTTAACGATGTGGTATCGATACTTTGCTTATTCTGTATCGATACGGAGAGCTTCCGACCAGATATTTTGCTACTTTTTGGACTTTCCATTTATGGAATACTTGCTACTTATAGTATGTTTTTAGATATTTGAGGAGAGAGAAACCCATTGTGTATAAATAGGGGTCTCCTCTCTCCCCTTTGTTATCTAGGTCTTTAATAGCTTTTAATTTTCCTCCATTAATGGTCTTTCAAGCTTTTCTAGTGTAATTCCTTAAGAACTCAAGTAAGTAATTCTCGTTTGTTAATTTCTCGTTTATTAAAGTTGTTCCTACGGACTAGATCTTTTATAATATCAAGTTTGTTTTCGTTTTCATCGGTTAAAAGTCATGTCTCGTTTTTATGCTTTCTTTCATGCTTTAGCTATGTGTGAGTAGTTGATAGGCCAAGTCTCGGGGTAATCTTTCCCGATGACTTAGGTGGTTATTTGGTTCTCAAACCTTCGGGCTTAAAATCTTGGTTTTCGGAATTTCATGAACCTAACCTTTTTGGTCTAAGCGAGGCGTGTTAACTCCTTGGTATGAAGTTTAGTCAAGCGGTCTTGGCAAGCGACATACCAAGGGCTCGTGGCCCCCTACGTGTTAGATACATTAGCAAAAATAGGTTGATTTAATTTCGGTTAATCACCTCTTTTGATAAACGTAGTCATTAAAGCTAAATCTTCCGGGCGTGAGCACGCGGTCGTGGCTCTCGCCTGAGTTATATTGAGAACCGGTAACGGCTAAAGTCAAGGGTTAGACGATCCCTAGACTTGCCTCCTTTTAGTTTATTAAGCGTTATCCTAGTCTTTTGCCTTGGCAATTTTCATCGTTTCAAAGCAAAACCAAGTTGGCCGTCTTAAACGCCACAATCCACCATATAAAACCTACAATCCGATTAAGCTACATTCGAATTCTCTGTGGGTACGATCCCGGACTTCCGGATATTATGCTACCGACGACCTAGCCCTACGCTTGGGGTATTCAACCTTATATTTGAAGGCGAGGTTTGAAGGCGAAGCAACCGGTGATAGAGAAGGACTGAGATGGTGTCCATGGGACAAATTTTTTATTTTTTTTATTGGACGATGTATATTATATAAGAATCGACTACAACGAGCAAATTTTGTTATATGTTCAATATATATATTTTTTGACAGATGTAATTGTATTCCTGTATCGGTGTTTGTTGGCTTTGGAATTACTTTAACATCAACAAATATGGTTATCTGTCCAATTCTGTTATCTGAATGTTTCAAACAAAAAATAGATAGATATGATTATCTTTGAAATTTTGGTCTCTTCATTGTGCCAATAACATCAACAAATTATGATATTAGTGAAATTCTGTTCTCTATATGAAATTCGGATTTGTTGTTCTGCCACTAATATCAACAGATAATGAATATAACAACATATAATGGACCTTAGACCAATTTTTTTTTAAAAACAACATATAAGTAGTATGTGAACAAAAATACATATAATGTTATATGTGCAGCGGCAGAGCGGGTGAGATCCGAAATTTAGAAAGAGTTGTCAAAATTCTAAAAAATGAAAAAAAAAAATTTTAAAAAAACCTGGCAAGGGCAATTTTGTCTTGTATTAATTCCTTTTTAGCTTGACAAGGGCCCAGTTTGGCTAACACGAAAAAATAAGAAGAATAACAATACATTTTTTTTTCTAAGCTAAACAAGGCCCTTGTCTGAGTGGACCTAATGGGTTACAAACTTGGGAGGTGGATTTGATGGGTTACAAACATGCTATAGTGGATCTCCCACCAATTTTTTATATAAACATCTGCCTTTTTGAGGATTTCAGATATATAAATATGTGAACTCGGCCTTTTAATTGAAAAGCTGCACTTTTTTCTTTTTTTCTTTTTTTTTTTTCTGGGTTTCAGCAATTTGGGGAAGTTCTTCCCTAAAAAGCAGTGGAGCATGTGCCAAGATGAAGTTAAAGGAAAGGGCGTATCTAGTGCACGAAGCTCGAGAATGTGCGGTTTCTGGGTAAGGGCTAATTTTTGCAACAATACCCTCGAAAGCAGAGAGGTCTGTTTGGATAATTGAATTCGTGAGACTTTGCCAAAATGAAGTTAGAAAACAGCAAATTGAAACAATACCAACCTTTGGATGTTAATCTTTGGTTGTGATTAATGCACCATCATGACAGGGGTTGTCATATGGAGTAGTAAAACAAGTCAATGGGACAGTGTGTTCTCCGGAATCCTATGTCCCACTATATCATAAACTTCTAAGAACTGAATTGAGAAAATGTATCAAACTGTATCGGTCTCGGTCGGTCTTTCCGAGCAACCTCTGTCTATATTCCGAAAAGGGTGTTTCTGCCGACCCAACCATCAGTATACAGAGAATCAGTAAGACCGAAATAAGAGGAGGATTCTAAGAAATTCAATCGAGATAGCTTGAAAGAGAAGGTCCTCTACTAGCCTAGGACGAGATCTTTTTGTCTGGCAGAAGCCTTTAAAATCTAAGACAATGCCATTAATTTCTGGTTTCTTATACTCTGATGAAAATTTTCTCCCTCCTGTTAAGATTGAATCTTTTGTGCAAAAGAAGTGAGAATAAAAATGGTTACGAAATTGTGTTGGCTAATTATGCTAGCAAGTCCTCTATTTTGAATCATAATCCACCCAAACGAGAAGTGAGACCAATGAAAATGTCTTCTTTGTAGGGGAGGGTAAGACCACCCATTGGGTGACGAAATCCAAATTCTTCCTCAACTTGACTTAACAAGTCTTGAACTGAAGGATTATTCAAGAACGATATCGGGATCACAAATCACTTCTTTTTGCCTGTCTATTACTCTTAAATTCATGAGATGGATGAGTAGGGAAGCAAAACTATATGATCCACTCACCTTTTCCTTGTTTCAGGTCTTTTTTTTATAACCAAGTGTTGGGGGTAGATTACACGCACCTCGACTAATTCTGTGGATCAATCCCATTGTCCACTAGCGAGGGCCTTATTTCAGCTCTATTACACTTAAAATGTCTTGTGTTTGCTTTAGTTAATCAGTAAATAACACATCTGGTTTCTGCTAGTCTAGGAGATGGGTTGTCATTATATCAACCTTTTACCCCTTCTATGAGTCCATGTATGCTGATTACACCTCCAGAAGCTCTCATTTCACTTCATGGACATAATTCCTCACATTCTTGGCTTGGTGATGATTCTGACATATATCTGCTGATTACTTCTATGTTTTTACGTTCTTTCTCAAGGATGATGGAGATTGCTGTCAATATTTAGATGTTTTTTTTTATAAGCGTCAATAGTTAGATGTTGTACAATAAGTTGAACAAAAAATTCTATTTCTAATTTCTCATGTAAATGAATATGTTTCTTGTTGACAAAATTCTGATACAGGAAAAAGCTATATATTATGTACATGGAACTGGATGTTCCCAATCTACAAAAGTGTGTGATGAAATTTCAATTGCCAGAGCTTTGTTCCTCCTTCCACTCTCAAAAGCCATTCAAAACAGAAGTAAGATTGAGGAAGGTATCTTCTCTGCAAGGAATAGTTAGACCACCCATAGGATGACTAAACCCAAATTCTTCTTCAGCTTTATGTAGCAACTCCTGAAATAAAGGTTGGTTCAAGTATGATATTGGAACCAAAAATCTTTTCTTCTGAATCTCTCCAACATAAACAGCTAAATAGCCTTTAGGGATATGTTCAACACCTGGGGCTGTTTGCCTTGCTGGAAAAATAGATCGCCGAAGAAGGGCCTTAGCCTGAAGAGTGCCAAGAAACCGGATTCCCATGACTTTCGATCGGTAGTGAAGAAAGAAAGGGACAAAATGAAATTTTGAAGAGAAGAGAGAGAGGTCTTTGAGAGAAGAAAGTAAGAAGACTGGTGTTGGTACTTTGTTGAGCTCCTAAGACACATATATATAGAGAGACAGATAGAGATAGAAAGCTAGAGGGAGAATGGTATGTATGCAGCCATATGAATGTGATATGGAAATGTTGATAGGAGAGAAAACTCATAAGGTATCATCACATGGTTATGTCTTCCCAATTGAAATGAAGGATGGGGACAATGGAGTTGGAATGTGTTCTGTTGGTAGTGCACAACTGAGGGAACTGCAAGATTAATGAAAGAAGCCTATATCGACATAGCATGTGAACTTGTTACATTCTGCTAGTAGACCATGTTCTTCAATAGACCCCTTTTTAGACTTCTCCTCACCACTTGTTAGCTGTTACCCAGTACAAGTCCTTCAATTATTGTTATTTTGTTGTATGGTGGCTTTGTTTATCCACCACAATGGTTCTTTCAACTTTGTCCACAGCAGGATAATTTCTTTGGACCCAATCCATTGCTCGTGGCGTGTCCATTAAATTTAATTAACTGTTTTAGGGGACCACAGGAGGGACACGACGGGGACATGGCAGGGGTTAAATATGTAATTCTTTTAAATTTTTTGGGTGTAGAATGTGTATTACTTTAAATATTGATGCTTTATGCTTCTACATATAACTATATTTCCACTGGTATAAAATAAAGTGTATATTTATGTATTTATTTTTGGTGTGTCTGTGTCCCTATTTTTTGAAATCTCGTGTCCCATCTCCGTATCCGTGCTACATAGGATATTGGTTTCTCTTCTCAACATGTACTGACATCAAATTTTATATCCCCTTCTCAAACTTAGAAGGAAATGAGAGAGTTGGATGTTGGGAGCACTTCTAATCCAACTGAGTTATCTCTTGAATTTTAAGGAGACCATTTTGCAGGCTTTGTCACAAAATATGGTAGGGAATATGATGGTTTTTAACTAACTTAACAAGCCTATCTGTTTCTCTTAAATTAATGTAAGGATGGATGAGTAGGAAAGCAAAACCATGTGATCCTTCATGTGGTAATGTGCCTCAGTAGACCCCATTCCTAAGCTCCCTTCACCACTCATTCTATACTCCATGCAATTTCTCGCATTGCATTCCTCATTTCTATATAAGCATATCAGTGAGTGTAAAACCAACACAATAAATTCATCCTCTTACAAAATTTCAACTTGTTCTGCACATCCTTCACTTCTTTTTCTTGCTCGTTAACTGGATAATACCAACTGAAAACAATGGCCATTCGCATGCCTTGGATTATGCATGCCAAACAAGTCCTTCGACGGTCATCTTTGACAGCAGCAAACAAAGCAGCTTCATCCTCATCATCAACAGACGTTCCGAAAGGTCATTTTGCAGTTTATATTGGAGAGAGCGAAAAGAAGCGGTTCGTGATCCCGGTATCGTACTTGAACAATCCTTCATTTCAAGACTTGTTAGGTCAAGTTGAGGAAGAATATGGATTTCATCACTCAATGGGCGGTCTTACTATTCCATGCAGCGAAGACATCTTCATCGATCTCACTGCTCGATTGGGTGGATCATGATTCTTTGATAGAGAGGACACTTGTTAGCGTATTTTGACAGACACAATTTTGTAAACCAGGAATTAACCATTTCTTTGTACGAGTCTATTTGTTTCCCTTTGTTAAGGACAGACTAATGACATTTTCTTACGTAAAGGCAAAATCTTCACGGCTTTGATTCTTCTCCTTTTTTGGTTTTTATATGGGATTGTGCAGTTTTTGAGTCGTATTTCTCAGTTGATTTGTTAATGCTATATGTAGTGGGCCGAATCGGGTACAGCGTTGGGCCGAGTGTCATGGGCGACCCGTCTTGCTGGGTCTCGTATGGGCGGACGCCCGGCCAAGTCGTCCCTCAGAGCCCACTTCGCCAGCCTGTCACGGGAGCCCAATTGCCCAACCGAAGGATTTGTAACCGGCCCATTGTGATGCCTGGGCGTTTAGCTGGGATCCACGCGGCGATATGGTGTCAAGCTCGAACACGTGCGTTCAGCCACTTGTGCACTGAGCCTCCTGTGTGAGGTTACCTGCTGGAAACGGTTACGGGTGACGTCATATACTTCCCTCCCTCTTTCCCGGCCAGTGTCCAACTTTGGCGTCGGAGAGCCCTTCGGCTGACTATACCCAAATCTGTAATGAGTCACTGATGCCGGCAACCAGAAAAGAGTTCCGATCAGAGAGAGAGAGAGAGACGTTCGACGATGTCTCCGGCCAAATCTGTAATGGGTTGTTTTTGTTTTATCAGTAGTGGTGGCGGAAAACGCTTTCAACCAAAGAAATGGAAAATATCTAATAATACATGCATACAAAGCGCGAGTTTTGTATTGAACAGACCACAACATCTTTAACCTGCGAAGTTACTGGAACAAGCCTTTTTCGACGTTTCTGGTCTTTTCAAACTTATTTTGGTATTACTTTGATGATCCGATTCGTCCATATTATAGATATTGTTAATTAAAATAGTTCAATGAAATATTAAATCAATCAGATACCCAATGGTGTGTCATCGGATATAATATGTCATGAAAAAATTCGAATACAAATGAGCTGGGAGCAGTGGATTAAAACTTGAGTAAAACTTTTTTCATTCATAGGCGCGTGAAAGATGTTACAGTTAGTCCGTTATAGCCGTTGGAAATCCCCGCAAAAAGACCTGAAGAAATCTCAATCAAACCTATTCTTATCTCGTGATGAGTCGAATCCGAGTCGACCTTCACCGCCGCCGATCCGGGTTTCGCTCACCAAGACAGCCGGTAGAGGCGTGTTCGTGACTCGGGCGTCGGTTGCTTGGTTTTTTCGTGGGGATCCCTGCTTAGCGCCTGCTATGAATGTGGAAGTGTCGCTTTTGAAAAATATGCGAAGCACGGCATGCGGAATGATATCGGGAAATTGAGGGGAGGAGGAGAAAGAAAGAAGGCTGGAGAAAGATGTTGGTAGTAGTCGGATTAGAGGTCACGGGTTAAATTGGTAACAGATTGACGGACTTTTTGCTTGCGCACGCCATACCCTCACCAGATTCTATTAAATTTTTTTGAACAGCAAAAAAGTTCATTAATCTTGAAATTGTTACAAGACTAATAGGAGCAAGGAAACAACAAATAATCAAAGATCATTTGCCCAAACTGAGACCCAAGCCTACGATTGGCAAGAAACTAATTGTATCCGTCGTTCATCCTAATCATTTGTGCTCCAACGAGCTTGAAATGAACCAACAACATTTTTTCGCCGTTGCAAGAATGAAGCAAGTAAAGGAAGCGGAAGATTTCAAATGCTGGAATGACGGTTTCTGTATATCGAGACGTTGCATAACAAATTGCATAGGAAATTTTGTTTCTAGCTCATTTCTTGTATCGATAGATTTGTCCCGTATTTTTTCCCTTAACCAACTTCTCATACATAAAAAAGTTGATGCTATGTACATGGAATTAGATGTATCTGCCTCCCCAGTATAACTTACATGACTTTTTTTTTCCCATTTATTTTTGCAAACCATCATTCAACTGGAGAAACTAAAGAGTCCCAAATGAGGAGAATTGCAAGATTGACAGAAAGCCTATATCTACCTACCATGTGAACTTTTTTATATGCTGCTAGCAGACCATGTTCTTCAAAGGGCCCCTTTTTGAAGATTTCTCCTCACCACTTGGTACCAGAACCAAAAACTTTTATTTCTTGTTTGTTTGTTGTTTATCATCAGTACAATTCCTTTCAATCCAGTCCAGTGCTTTGAAACTAAGTTGTGGGGTTCAATGAGTGTACCACTGCTTGCTGGTATAACTATATGCATAATACAATGATGATGAGAGATTTCAAACAATGGTGGTTTATCTTCTCAACACTTACTAATTTAGAAGTCAATGCATATGTTACATAGTCATGATATTACCAATGTTGGGTGCAAACACGTGTCTAATTATCATATTCACATAGTTTTTCGAATTCATGGATACCGAGACATGCCAGAATATTTAAGATTTGGTTGCAATATTTAATTTTCTATTTTCTATCTTAATATGGTGTTTAACAGTTATTTTAGGCATTTTCATTCATATTATAGGAGTTCTATGTGTAGTTCATGAGAAACTTGTGTTAAAAATATATCCGGCACGGATTCCATGTCCTTATCTGAGTGTCCCATACGGGTGCTTTATATATTTTGAAGGATGTATGTAACAAACCCTTACTTAGAGGAAATGTCTAATCAAACTGGTTTATCTCTTTGAGTTTTAAGGGGGAACTTTTGTAGGTTTTGTCAAAAAAAAAAAAAAAAAAAGATGTGGTAGGGAATGTGATGGTATCCAACTAACCTCCAGTTTGGCCTATATATTAAATGCAAATTCATGTGATGGCTGAATAAGAAAGCAAAACCATGTGATTGCTCATGTGGTAATGTCTCTCAGTAGACCCCGTTCCTAATTCCCCTTCACCACTCATTCCAGATTTATACAATTTCCCACATACCATTGACCATCTATATATAAGCATATCAGTAAGTCTAAAACCAACACAGGCTTCAAATCCTTCACTCCTATACAAAACTTCCCTTTGTTCTGCACATCCCTCACTCTTTTTCCTTGTTTGTCAAGTGGGATACTCCAATTGAAAACAATGGCCATTCATATGCCTCTGATTATGCATTCCAAACAAGTCCTTCGCCGGTCTTCATTGACAGCAGCAAACAAATCAGCTTCCCCAACAGCAGCAGATGTTCCAAAGGGCCATTTCGCCGTTTATGTTGGAGAGAGCGAAAAGAAGCGATTCGTTATCCCGATATCGTACTTGAGCAATCCATCATTTCAAGACTTGTTAAGCCAAGCCGAGGAAGAATTTGGGTTTGACCATCCAATGGGTGGTCTTACTATTCCGTGTAGAGAAGACGTTTTCATCGGTCTAGCATCTCAATTGGGTGGATTATGATTCTTTGCAAGAAGACACCTTGTTAGCATAATTAGAAAACACCATTTTGTAAAGCAGTAATTTCCATTTTTATGAACAGCATTGTTTCCCAAGGAGGAAAAAAATGTCGGGCCGAATATCATAAGTAGGGACTAATGACATTATCGTACACTTAACAGCAAACCTTCATGGCTTTGATCTTTCTTTTTTTTTTCCCATGGATTCGACTGTTTTTGGCAGACCAAGTTCTAGTCTAGTGTGTCCTCAAGCATGGTCTAGTTTTGGACTCGGGTGTTTCGTATCGTTGTGGGCCCATCCCAAGTCCAAAACATTCACTAGAACTGTTCATATTTTAGATGTCGTAAAGAAGTGTGTTCCTTAGGAAAGTTAGCTTGATTGAACACCAATAGCTATGTCAACAACTCACGTTTGTTGAAGACAAAATGAACCATTCCACACCTTTTACAGTTCAATTTGTCCTCCAAAATCCAACTTATTAACATATTTATCGGATTAAGCTAATTTTCTTGTGACCTTTAATATATGAACGGTTCTAGCCTTTTGGTCATTGATGCCGGCAACGAGAAAAGAGTTCCGATCAGAGAGAGAGAGAGACGGTTTGATGATGTCTCCGGCGAGGACCCGGGACCCTGCCGAGCGGCACCCCTGCCAAGCGGGTGCCGAGCGGCCAATCCAGCCATTCATCTCGGAATCAACGGCCAGGATTGAAACATATTTTTCCTTCTCCTTTCTTTTTTTTTAAATCCGTTCGGTACCTTTACATCTGGGCCGTCCAAAACACTTTTGGACGGCCGAAATGTGCTCGGCACCCCTGCCTAGCATCCCTGCTTGGCAGGGTCTCCAGGTCCCTCCAGAGAAACCTGTAATTTGTTGAAATCTGTAAACTTGTTGATATTTGTGGGGTTGTTTTTGTTTTATCAGTAGTGGTTGAGGAAAACGCTTTTAACCAAAAATGGAAAACGCGAGTTTTGTATTGAACAGACCTCGCATCTGTAACGTGCGAAGTACGAAGAACAAGGCTTCTCCGACCTTTTTGGCCTTTTCCAAACTTATTTTGGAATTTCTTTGATGATCCGTTTCGTCCATACTATAGATATTGTTAATTAGAATATATCGATAAATTATCAAATCAATCAGATACCCAATGGCGTTTCATCGGATATAATATGTTTCGAAAAAAATCGAATACAAATAAGCTGGGAGCAGTGGATTAAAACTTGAATAAAACTTTTTTCTTGCATAGGCGCGTGAAAAGATGTTACAGTTAGTCCGTCATAGCCGTTGGAAATCCCCGCTAAAAAACCAGAAGAAGTCTCAATCAAACCTACTCTTAGCTTGCGATGATTCGAATCCGAGTCGAACTTCACCGCCGCCGATCCGGGTTTCGCTCTCTGAGACGGCCTGCAGAGGGGTGTTCCCGACTTGGGCAACGGTTTCATGGTTTCTATGTGGGGATCCCTGCTTAGCGCCTGCTATGGATGTGGGAAATTTTGATTTCGCTAAATATGCTAAGCACGGCGTGCAGAATGATATCGGGAAATTGAGGGGAGGAGATGAAAGAAAGAGGGCTAGAGAAAGATGTTGGTTTTAATCGGATAGAAAAGGTCGCGGGTTCAATTGGTAACAGATTTACCGACTTTGCTTGTACCCTCACCCGATTCTATTACCAAATCCCCAAATCTGTCATTACATCATAATCATTTGTGCTCCAACGAGCTAAATTGAAATGAGCCAACAACATTTTTTCGCCGATAATGAAGCAAGTAAAGGAAGTGGAAGATTTCAAATGCTGGAATGACAGTTTCTGTATATCGAGACGTTGCACAACAAATTGTATAGGAAATTTTGTTTCTCATAACCGACTTCTCATACATAAAAAAGTTGATGCTATGTACATGGAATTAGATGTTCCTAATCTACAAAAGTGTCTCTGATGAAATTTCTATTGCCGGAGATTTCTCCCTCTTTCCACTCTCATAATCCATTCAAAACAGAGGTAAGATCGAGGAAGGTATCTTCTCTGCAAGGAATAGTGAGACCACCCATTGGATGACTATACCCAAATTCTTCTTCAGCCTTATGCAGCAACTCTTGGAACAACGGTTGGTTCAAGTATGATATCGGAACCAAAAACCTTTTCTTCTGAGACTCTCCAACATAAACTGCTAAATAGTGTTTTGGGACGTGTGCAACATTGGGAGCTGTTTGGCTTGCAGGAAAAATAGTTCGGTGAAGAAGGACCTTAGCCTGAAGAGTAACGAGAAATCGGATTCCCATGATTTTCTATTAGAGGAGAAAGAAAGAATTAAATGAGATTTTGAAGGATAGAGAAGGCTTTGGAGACAAGGAAATGTGAAGATTTGTGTTGGTAATTGGTACTTTGTTAAGCCACTGTAACACAAATACATAGATAAGCAGAGAGATTGAGGGAAAGGTTGGTAGGAGAGAGAATTTACAAGGGAATCATCACATGGTTATGTCTTCCCAACTGAAATGAAGGGTGGGGACAATGGAGTTGGAATGTGTACTCTGTTGGTAGTGTACTGCTTACCCCACAAGAACTTTGATTCAAACTAAACCAGTGGATTTTGATCCAAAGATAATGTCAAGATGGTTTGGTTAGGGACAAAGTTGAGACATCCATTGTGGTGGATAAACAAATCCACCAAACAGAAAGGGCAAAGGGGCAAACCTAGTGCATTAGGCTCCCGTCATTGGGGGTTTTGGGAAAGGGTTGATGTACACAGCCTTACCCCTACAAGCAGAGAGGTTTCCACGACTCGAACCTGTGATCTTCAGGTCAAAATGGTGCAACTTTATGCCCTTTACGCCCTTCACCAAATAGAAAGGAAAAAAAAAGGAAAAAAAAAAAACCCAAATTGAGGACAGTGGAGAAGAAATCTGAGAAGGGCTCTACAGAAGAACATTGACAAAGAGACATCTCATACATCTGCCTCCCCAGTATAACTTACATGACCTCTTTCTTTTCCCATTTATTTTTGCCAACCATCATTCAACTGGAGAAACTAAAGAGTCCCAAATGAGGAGAATTGCAAGCTTGACAGAAAGCCTATATCAACCTACCATGTTAACTTTGTTATATGCTGCTAGCAGACCATGTTCTTCGAAGGGCCCCTTTTTGAAGATTTCTCCTCATGACCACTTGGTACTAGAAACAAAAACCTTTATTTCTTGTTTGTTTGTTTGTTTATCATCAGTACAATTTCTTTCAATCCAATCCAGTGCTTTGAAACCAAGTTGTGGGGTTGCAAGGAGTGTACCACTGCTTGCTGGTATAACTATATGCATAATACAATGATGATGACAGATTTCAAACAATGGTGGTTTATCTTCTCAACACTTGCTAATTTAAAATTGAATGCATGTGTTACTATATTCAGACACGCGTCTAAATATCATATCCACATAGTTTTTCGAATTCATGGATACCGAGACATGCCAGAATATTTAAGATTTGCAATATCTGATTTGTATTTTCTAGCTTAAATGGTGTCTAGCAGTTATTGGAGTTCTATGCAGAGTTCATAAGAAATTTGTGTTAAAAATATATCTAGCAGGGATTCCATGCCCTTATCCTGAGTGTCCGATTCGGGTACTTTATAGATTTCGAAGGATGTATTTGACAAACTCATAGTCAAAGGAAATGAGAGGAGGTGGATGTTGCAAGCACTTCCAATATTGGTTTATCTGTTTGAGTTTTAAGGGGGAGAAATTCTTGGTTGCAAAATAGGTACCACGTGGTACCCAACGGGCGCATTCGGGCCATCCAAAAATGCAATCGACGGTCCGGATTGAAAGTACTGAATGGATATGAAAAAAAAGGTATCATTTTCTGGACGGCCCAGATGTGTGCGTCGGGTACCACGTTAGCCGTACCCTATTTGTACCCAAGATTTCTCTTTAAGGGGGACCTTATGTACGTTTTGTCAAAAAAGCAAAAAAAAGACGTGGTAGGGAATGTGATGGTATCCAACTTACAGACAGTTTGGCCTATCTATTAATGCAAATTCATGTGATGGTTGAGTAAAGAAGCAAAACCATGTGATTGTTCATGTGGTAATGTCTCTCAGCAGACCCCATTCCTAATTCCCCTTCACCACACATTCCAGATTTATACAATTTCCCACATACCATTGACCATCTATATATAAGCATATCATCAGTAAGTCTAAAACCTATCACAAGCTTCAAATCCTTCTCTAAAACATTCATTTCTTTTGCACATCCTTCACTACTTTTCTTGTTTGCCAAGTGGGATGCTCCAATTGAAAACAATGGCCATTCGTATGCCTCGGATTATGCATGCCAAACAAGTCCTCCGCCGGTCTTCATTGACAACAGCAAACAAAGCAGCTTCCTCAACAGCAGCAGCAGCAGATGTTCCAAAGGGCCATTTCGCCGTTTATGTTGGAGAGAGCGAGAAGAAGCGATTCGTGATCCCAATATCCTACTTGAGCAATCCTTCATTTCAAGACTTGTTAAGCCAAGCTGAGGAAGAATTTGGGTTTGACCATCCAATGGGTGGTCTTACTATTCCATGTAGGGAAGACTTTTTCATCTGCCTAGCTTCTCAATTGGGTGGATTATGATTCTTTGCAGGAAGACACTTGTTAGCATAATTTGACACCACCATTTTGTAAAGCAGTAATTTCCATTTTTATGGACAGCATTATTTCCCAAGGAGGAAAAAAATGTTGGCCGGAATATCATAAGTTGGGACTAATGACATTATCTTACATTTAACAGCAAACCTTCATGGCTTTGAATTTTTCTTTTTCTCGTTTTTGGCGGACCGAGTTCTAGTCTAGTGTTAATCCTCTAGTGTGGTCCAGTTTTGGACTCGGGTGTTTCGTACCATTGTGGGCCTTCCCGAGTCCAAAACAATCAGCAGAACTGTACATATTTTAGATGTGGCAAAGAAGTGTGTTCCATAAGAAAGTTGGCTTGATCGAACACCAACAGCTATGTACACCAATAGCTATGTTAACAGCTTGCCTTTGTTGAAGACAAAATGAACTTTTACAGTTCAATTTGTCCTCCAAAATCCAACGTGTTAACATATCTATCGGTGTTGGATTAAGCTAATTTTCTTGCGACCTCTAATATATGAAAGGTTCTGCCCTTCGGCCATTGTTTTGTACTCAAGATGGGCCCACAACAGTCCAAAACCGAACCAACCACACCGCAGGATTGCGGACTGGATCTGAAATTCCATTTTAGCGAGTCCATTTCTCAGTTCTTCGATCTTGGTTTCCGAAGGGGTATGCTTTCCGGGTTTCTGTCTACATAACTGATTGCATCTTTCCGCTGAGTTTTTGAAGTTCTTTGCTGAGCTTATTTAGATTTCAATTTGTAATTATCGTGTTGGTCATGGCTGTTTAAGTAAGGAATTAACTGAACCATTGAATCAACATGATCTTTGGTTTGGGGCCTTACTTTAAACCAAATCATCTAATATTATAGTTTGAAGTTCCAAAACTCCTACCTATTTTATCATTCTCGTTGGAATTTGTCCCATCGGTTAATTATCACTTCGAAAACGAGTATATGAGTCTGGGTGGCCTCATCCCTTTTTCCAGTTGGTTTTGAGTTGAATGATTTAACAATACTGAATGAAATTTAGACTCTAGAGTAGTATTCTGTCCATGTACCTTTAACAGTGAACTAAGACCATTAACAGTGAATTAAGACCAAACCATTAGTCTTTTGGCTACCCCAATTTATGCCAGGCCAATGCCACTTGCATGTAACACAAACCATTGATGTCTATCTCTCATTTCTTACACCAATGCTCTCAAACTTAGAATCTTAATTCCATAGAGAAACTTCATGCACACCTTCTTAGAACAAGGTTACTATTTCTCTCTTTAGGCCTCCAAACCCAACTCATTTTTACATACAGCAATTGCCTTCACAGAACCCAACTTCAAACTCTCACCAACTTCTTCACCTTGGTCAGCCAAACAAACTCATTATCCTTCAATGCTATGATATTGGATTTTCGTCGAAAATGGTGGACTTTTCTCGCTCTACAAACCTTTGCCTTTACCCATATTAATGGTGTTGATATAGATTCATACGCTCTGTGTAGCTTGTTAACAGCTTCCTCGGATATCAAAGATGTTGAATTTGGTAAACAGTTGCATACCCATGTGATCAAATCGGGTTGGTTATCTAGTGTGTTTGTGGGGAGTGCCCTGATTGATTTTTATGCGAAGTTGTTGCTTATCAATGATGCAGAGGAAATGTTCGACAAAATGCCTTTTAGAAACTCCGTATGTGCAAATGCACTTATGTATGTGAAGTACGGCATGTGGAATGAGATCGAGCAATTCAGGGAGGAGATGAAAGAAAGAGGGCTGGAGAAAGATGTTGGTTGCAGTCAGATAGAGGTCACGAGTTAAATTGGTAACAGCTTGACCAACTTTGCTTATGCATGCTAATATGCTATATCCTTACCCAATTCTATTAGCAAATCACCAAATCCGTCATTCATCCTAATCATTTGTGCTCCACTGAGGTTGGATATGAGCCAACAACGGTTTTCCCATTCCAAGAATGAAGCAAGTGAAGGAAATGGAAGATTTCAAATGCTATAATGATGGTTTGTGCACTTTTGGAAACTTGGGAGTAGAGCCATGAGCTGCTCTAGAAAAGATAGCATCACTCGAGTTCAACTGGCAGGTACGATGGATTCACATTTTCCTTGCTTTAAATCTGTTTTACTTCCAATGTCTTTTGGATTTGATATGCCTTAGCTCATCGAAATAAGACACCTTGTTTTACGAGTTTGTATAGTCCGACTGGGCCAATTCATATGGATTACTTCTGTGTTTTTAGGTTCTTTCTCAAGGATGATGGAGATTGCTGTCAATATTTAGAATTTTTTTATGAGCGTCAATATTTAGATGTTGTACAATAAGTTGAAAACCAAATTTATTTCTAATTTCTCATATAAATAAATGTCTCTTGTTGACAAAATCCTCATACAGGAAAAAGCTATACATTATGTACATGAAACTGGATGTTCCTAATCTACAAAAGTGAGTAATGAAATTTCAATTGCCATAGTTTTGTTCATCCTTCCACTCTCAGACGCCATTCAAAACAGAAGTAAGATTGAGGAAGGTATCTTCTCTGCAAGGAATGGTTAGACCACCCATAGGATGACTGAACCCAAATTCTTCTTCAGCTTTATGTAGCAACTCCTGAAATAAAGGTTGGTTCAAGTATGATATTGGAACCAAAAATCTTTTCTTCTGAATCTCTCCAACATAAACAGCTAAATAGCCTTTAGGGATATGTTCAACACCTGGGGCTGTTTGCCTTGCAGGAAAAATAGATCGCCAAAGAAGGGCCTTAGCCTGAAGAGTTCCAAGAAACCGGATCCCCATGACTTTCGGCAGTAGAGAAAGAAAGAAACAAAATGAAATTTTGAAGAAGAAAGGTCTTTGAGAGAAGAAAATATGAAGACTGGTGTTGGTACTTTGTTGAGCTCCTAAGACACACATATATAGAGAGACAGATAGAGATAGAAAGATAGAGGGAGAATGGTATGTATGCAGCCATACGAATGTGATAGGGAAAGTTTGGTAGGAGAGAAAACTCACAAGGGATCATTACATGGTTATGTCTTCTAATTGAAATGAAGGATGGGGACAATGGAGCTGGAATGTGTTCTGTTGGTACTGTACAACTGAGGAATTGCAAGGTTGAAAGAAGCCTGTATCGACATAGCATGTGAACTTGTTACATTCTGCTAGTAGACCATGTTCTTCAATAGACCCCTTTGGAGACTTCTCCTCACCAAATGTTAGCTGTTACAGTCTTACCCAATACAAGTCCTTCAATTATTGTTATTTTGTTGTATGGTGGCTTTGTTTATCCACCACCTTGGTTCTTTCAACTTTGTCCACAGCAGGATAATTTCTTTGGACCCAATCCATTGCTCGTGGCATGTCCATTAAATTTGATCAACTGTTTTAGGGGAACACAGGAGGGACACGATGGGGACACGACAGGAATTAAATATGTAATTCTTTTAAATTTTATGGGGGTAAAATGTGTATTACTTCAAATTTGATGCTTCATGCTTCTACATATAACTATCTTTCCACTGGTATACAATAAATTTTACTTATTAATGTATTTATTTTTGCTGTGTCCCTTGCCATATCCATGTCCCCATTTTTTTGAAATCTCGTGTCCCATCTCTGTCTCTGTGCTACATAGGATAGCTGTCTATCTTCTAAACATGTACTAATATTGACTGTAGATGATATATCCAATTCTCATACTTCAAAGGAAATGAGATAGTTGGATGTTGGGAGCACTTCTAATCCAACTGGGTTATCTCTTGAATTTTAAGGGGACCATTTTGCAGGGTTCGTCACAAAAAAATATTGTATAGGGAATATGATGGTTTTTAACTAACTTAACAGTTTGGCCTATCTATGTCTCTTAAATTAATGTAAGGATGGATGAGTAGGAAAGCAAAACCATGTGATCCTTCATGTGGTAATGTCCCTCAGTAGACCCCATTCCTAAGCTCCCTTCACCACTCATTCTATACTCCATGCAATTTCTCACATTGCATTCATTTCTATATAAGCATAGCAGTGAGTGTAAAACCAACACAACAAATTCTTCACTTGTGCAAAATTTCAACTTGTTCTGCACATCCTTCACTTCTTTGTCTTGCTTGTTAACTGGATATACCAACTGAAAACAATGGCCATTCATATGCCTTGGATTATGCATGCCAAACAAGTCCTTTGCCGGTCTTCTTTGACAGCAGCAAACAAAGCAGCTTCGTCCTCATCATCAACAGGCATTCCAAAAGGTCATTTTGCAGTTTATATTGGAGAGAGCGAAAAGAAGCGATTCGTGATCCCAGTATCGTACTTGAACGATCCTTCATTTCAAGACTTGTTAGGTCAAGTTGAGGAAGAATATGGATTTCATCATTCAATGGGTGGTCTTACTATTCCATGCAGCGAGGATATCTTCATCTATCTCACTGCTCGATTGGGTGGATCATGATTCTTTGATAGAGAGGACACTTGTTAGCATATTTTGACACACAATTTTGTAAAGCAGCAATTAACCATTTCTTTGTACAAGTCTATTTGTTTCCCTTTGCTAGCCCAAGAAGATTCATGCTTTAGAAGGGGGAACACATACTGCCGGAATATCATAAGGACAGACTAATGACATTTTCTTGAAACGTAAAGGCAAAAGCTTCACGGCTTTGCTGCTGCTTCTTTTCTGGATTTTGTATGGGATTGTGCAGTTTTTGTGTGTATTTCTCAGTTGAATTATTAATGCTATATGTAGTGGGCCGAATCTGGTACAGCATTGGGCCAAGTGTCATGGGCGGATGCACATTGGCCGGACACCCGGCCAAGTCGTCCCTTAGAGCCCACTTCACCAGCCTGTCGCGGGAGCTCAATTGCCCGGACCGAAGGATTTGTGAGTCGTGACCAGCCCATAGTGATGCCTGGGCGTTTAGCTGGAATCCACGTGGCGATATGGTGTCAAGCTCGAACACGTTCGTTCGGCTACATGTGCATCAAGCGTCATGTGTGAGGTTACCTGTTTGATAGAAGTATATAGGAGTGAGATATAGATCTCTCTCAAAACTCCCAAACGAACAAGGCCGTAAATTTGTCCCGATTATAGTTATAGATATCAGGGTGGACCATATCCTTTGTTTGTTTGTTTTTTCGTCCCGGATATAAATCTTCCGGGATATCTTTTATCCCCTGCAGGATTCTTAATTTTGGACAACCCCGTATTACCCAAACAGTAACAAATATCCTTTGGCCCCACCTTCTGTGCCCCTTTTCACGGAGAGAGAGGGAGAGACGTTCTTGGTCTCAGTTTGGAAATCAATCTGATGCCAACAACGAAGAAGACACCGACGCCGAAAAAAGGATCGTGCTACATACCTCATGGGTCATTGATGCCGGCAACAGAAAAGAGTTCCGATTGGCGATCAGAAAGAGAGAGCCGTTCGACGATGTCTCCCAAAAAAATGGAAAACGTCTAATAATATTAATACAGGCTTACAAAGCGCTAGTTTTGAATTGAAAAGACCTCGCATCTTTAACCTGCGAAGTGCCCGGAACAAGGCTTCTCCGACTTTTAGGCCTTTTGCAAACTCATTTGGAAATTACTCTGAGGCGCTAGCAATGAGTCGAATCCAAGTCAACCTTCACCGCAGCCGATCCAGGTTTCGCTCACCGAGACAGCCGGGAGAGGTGTTTTCTCAACTCGGGTGACGGTTGCATGGTTTCTATGTGGGGATCCCTGCTTAGTGCCTGGAACGAATGTCGGAATGTCGATTTCGCTAAATATGCGAAGCATGGCATGCAGAATGATGTTGGGAAATTGAGGGGAGGTGGTGAAAGAAAGAGGGCTGGAGAAAGATGTTGGTTGTAGTCGGATAGAGGTCAAGGGTTCAATTGGTAATAGATTGACCGACTTTGCTTGCGCATGCTATAGCCTCACCCGGTTCTATTACCAAATCACCAAATCCGTCGTTCATCCTAATCCTTTGTGCTCCAACGAGCTTGAAATGAGCCAACAACATTTTTTCGCCATTGCAAGAATGAAGCAAGTAAAGGAAGTGGAAGATTTCAAATGCTGGAATGACAGTTTCTGTATATCGAGACGTTGCACAACAAATTGTATAGGAAATTTTGTTTCTCATTTCTTGTAAAGATAGATTTGTCTCTTTCGTTTTTTCCCCATAACCAACTACACATACATAAAAAAGTTGATGCTATGTACATGGAATTCGATGTTCCTAATCTACAAAAAGTGTCTGTGATGAAATCTCTATCGCCGGAGATTTCTCCCTCTTTCCACTCTCACAATCCATTCAAAACAGAAGTAAGATTGAGGAAGGTATCTTCTCTGCAAGGAATAGTGAGACCACCCATAGGATGACTATACCCAAATTCTTCTTCAGCCTTGTGCAGCAACTCTTGGAACAACGGTTGGTTCAAGTACGATATCGGAACCAAAAACCTTTTCTTTTGAGACTCTCCAACATACACTGCTAAATAGCCTTTTGGGACATGTGCTGCATTGGCAGCTATTTGGCTTGCAGGAAAAATAGACCGGCGAAGAACAACCTTAGCCTGAATAGTAACGAGAAATCGGATTCCCATGATTTTGTATAGAGGAGAAAGAATGAATTAAATGAGATTTTGGAGAATAGAGAAGGCTTTGGAGAGAAGGAAATGTGAAGATTTGTGTTGGTAGTTGGTACTTTGTGAAGCCCCTGTGAACACATATGTATAGATAGGCAGAGAGATAGAGGGAGAATGATGTGTATGCAGCTATATGGATGTCATAGGGAAAGGTTGGTAGGACAGAAAATTCATAATGGAATCATCATCACATGGTTATGTCTTCCCAATTGAAATAAAGGAGAAATTTTTGGGTGCCAGGTGGCCGTGCCCACGTGGTACCCGAGCAGCCCATCCGGGCCGTCCAAAAGTGTATTGGATGGCCCAAATTGAAACCCTCTCTCTCCTCTCGCCCTATCACTCTCTCTCCTTTTTCTCTCTCTTTTTTCTGTCTCCAAATCCGAGCCGTCCAAAACCGAAATGGATGGCCCGGATGTGCTACTCGGGTACCACGTGGTGCCCGATCGGTACCCAAAAATTTCTGGGAATGAAGGGTGGGGACAATGGAGTTGGACTGTGTTCTGTTGGTAGTGTACTGCTTGCCCCACAAAAACTATGATTCAAACTAAACCAGTGGATTTTGATCCAAAGATAATGTCAAGATGGTTTGGTTAGGGACAAAGTTGAGACATCTCATTGTGGTGGATAGACAAATCCACCAAACAGAAAGGAAAAAAAAAAAAAAAACAAATCAAAGACAGTGGAGAAGAAATCTTAGAAGGGGTCTACAAAAGAACATTGACAAAGAGGCATCTCATGCATCTGCCTCCCTAGTGTATCTTCTTGTTTTTTTTCCCATTTATTTTTGCCAACCATCAATTCAACTGGAGAAAGTAAAGTGTCCCAAGTGAGGAGAATTGCCGGATTGACAGAAAGCCTATATCAACCTACCATGTGAACTTTCTGTGTGCAGCTAGTAGACCATGTTCTTCAATGGGCCCCTTTTTGTGTTAAAAATATATCCGGCTCGGATTCCTTGCCGTTATCTGAGTGTCCGATATGGGTACTTCATATATTTTGAAGAATGTACTATGTAAAAGGAAATGAGAGGAGGGAGATGTTGCAAGCACTTCTAATCAAACTGGTTTTAACTCTTTTAGTTTTAAGGGGACCTTTTGTTGGTTTTGTCAACAAAAAAAAAAAGATGTGGTAGGGAATGTGATGGTATCCAACTTACCGACAGTTTGGCCTATCTATTAATGCAAATTCATTTGATGACTGAGTAAGAAAGCAAAACCAAGTGATTGTTCATGTGGTAATGTCTCTCACCAGACCCCATTCCTAATTCCTCTTCACCAGTCATTCCAGACTTACACAATTTTCCCACATATCATTGACCAACTCAAGCTTCAAATCCTTTACTCCTATACAAAACTTCCGTTTGTTCTGCACATCCTTCACTCCTTTTCCTTGTTTGTCAAGTGGGATACTCCGATTGAAAACAATGGCCAATTGTATGCCTCGGATTATGCATGCCAAACAAATCCTTCACCGGTCTTCATTGACAGCAGCAAACAAAGCAGCTTCCTCAACAGCAGCAGATGTTCCAAAGGGCCATCGCTGTTTATATTGGAGAGAGCGAAAAGAAGCGATTCGTGATCCCGATATCCTTCTTGAGCAATCCTTCATTTCAAGACTTGTTAAGCCAAGCTGAGGAAGAATTTGGGTTTGACTATCCAATGGGTGGTCATACTATTCTGTGTAGAGAAGACTTTTTCATCGATCTAGCTTCTCAATTGGGTGGATTATGATTCTGTAAAAGAAGACACGACTTGTTAGCATATTTTGAAAACTCGATTTTGTAAAGCAGTAATTTCCATTTCTGTGGACTGCATTATTTCCCAAGTAGGAAAAAAATGTCGCCCTGAATATCATGAGTAGGGACTAATGACATTATCTTACATTTAACAGCAAACTTTCATGGCTTTGAATTTTTATTTTTTTTTCTGTTTCTGGCGGACCAAGTTCTAGTCTAGTGTTAATCCTCTAATGTGGTCCAGTTTTGGACTCGGGCATTTCGTACCGTTGTGGGCCCATCCCGAGTCCAAAACAACCACTAGAACTGTTCATATTTTAGATGTTGCAAAGAAGTGTGTTTCTTAGGAAAGTTAGCTTGATCGAACAAGCTATGTACACCAATAGCTATGTCAACGGCTTACATGTTTGTTGAAGAAAAAATGAACCACCAAACTTTTATAGTTCAATTTGTCCTCCAAAATCCAACTTGTTAACATATTTATCGGTGTCAGATTGAACTAATTTTCTTGTGACCTCTATTATATGAACAGTTCTGCCCTTATGGTCATTATTTTGTACTCAAGATGGGCCCACAACGGTCTAAAGCCGAACCAACTACACCACAGGATTACGGACTGGATCAGAACTTCCGTTTTCGCTTGTCCATTTCTCAGTTCAAATCTTTATGTTATGGTTTGATCTTGTTTTCTGAAGGGGTATGCTTTCCGGGTTTCTGTCAACATATCTGATTGCATCTTTCCACTGAATTTTTGAAGTTCTTTGCTGAGCTTATTTAGATTTCAATTTGTAATTATCGTGTTGGTCATGGCTGTATAAGTACCAAAAGAACTGAATCATTGAATCAACATGAACTTTTGGTTTGAATTTCCAACCCTCCTACCTAATTTAACATGCTTGTTGGAATTTGTCCCCCATCGGTCAATTATCACTTCGAAAACCAGTACATGAGTCTAGAGTAGTATTCTGTCCATGTACGTTTAACAGTGAACTAAGACCAACCATTAGTCTTTTTGCTACCCCAATTAATGCCAAGCCAATGCCACTTGCATATAACACAAGAGAGATACTTATTCCTGGTGGAGCCATGAATAAGTTGTTCATGGAGGCGGCAAATCTCACCCGTCCATTTTGGCAATCAATGGTCCGGATTTTAAAAAAAACTTTTCCAGCGAAGAGTTTTTTAAAATCCGGACTGTCCAAAACACTTTTGGGCGTGTGCGATTCAGCTCCGTAAAGTATATTTACGGAAATCTCTGTTAAAAAGTTTTCCTCATAACACAAACCATTGATGTCTATCTCTCATTTCGTACAACATTTTTTTGCAGTTGCAAGAACAAAGCAAGTAAAGGAAGTGGAAGATTTCAAATGCTGGAATGATGGTTTCTGTATATCGAGACGTTGCACAACAAATTGTATAGGAAATTTTGTTTCTCATTTCTTGTATAAATAGACTTGTCTCTTTCTTTTTTTCCCCATAACCAACTACTCATACATAAAAAAATTGAGGACAGCGGAGAAGAAATCTGAGAAGGGGTCTACAAAAGAACATTGACAAAGAGGCATCTCATGCATCTGCCTCCCCAGTGTAACTTACATGACTTTATTTTTTCCATTTATTTTTGCCAACCATTAATTCAACTAGAGAAAGTAAAGTGTCCCAAGTGAGGAGAATTGAAAGATTGACAGAATGCCTATATCAACCTACCATGTGAACTTTTGTGTGCAGCTAGTAGACCATGTTCTTCAATGGGCCCCTTTTTTGTGTTAAAAATATATCCAGCTTGGATTCCATGTCCTTATCCGAGTGTCCAATACGGGTACTTTACATATTTTGAAGAATGTATGTAACAAACTCATACTTAAAGGAAATGAAAGGAGGTGGATGTTGCAAGCACTTCTAATCAAACCGGTTTATCTCTTTGAGTTTTAAGGGGGACATTTTGTAGGTTTTGGCAAAAAAAAAAAAAAGAAGGATGTGGTAGGGAATTTGATGTTATCCAACTAACTTACAGTTTGGCCTATCTATTAATGCAAATTCATGTGATGGCTAAGCAAGAAAGCAAAACCATGTGATTGTTCATGTGGCAATGTCACTCAGCAGACCCCATTCCTAATTCCCCTTCACCACTCATTCCAGACTTATACAATTTCCCATATACCATAAACCATCTATATATAAGCATATCAGTAAGTCTAAACCCAACACAAGCTTCAAATCCTTCACTCATATACGAAACTTCCATTACATCCTTCACTCCTTTTCTTGTTTGTCAAGTGGGATACTCCTATCGAAAACGATGGCCATTAGTATGCCTCGGATTATGCATGCCAAACGAGTCCTTCGCCGGTCTTCATTGCCAGCAGCAAACAAAGCAGCTTCCTCAACAGCTGCAGCAGCAGATGTTCCAAAGGGCCATCTTGCTGTTTACGTTGGAGAGAGCGAGAAGAAGCGATTCGTGATCCCAATATCGTACTTGAGTAATCTTTCATTTCAAGACTTGTTAAGCCAAGCTGAGGAAGAATTTGGGTTTGACCATCCAATGGGTGGTCTTACTATTCCATGTAGAGAAGATGTTTTCATCGATCTCGCTTCTCAATTGGGTGGATTGTAATTCTTTGCAAGAAGACACCTTGTTAGCATAATTTGACAACACCATTTTGTAAAGCAGTAATTTCCATTTTTTTGGAAAGCATTATTTCCCAAGGAGGAAAAAAATGTCGGCCAGATTATCATAAGTAGGGACTAATGACATTATCTTACATTTAACAACAAATCTTCAGGGCTTCGAATTTTTTTTTTCCTTCTTTGCTTCCATTGATTCTACTGTTTTTGGCGTCTAGTCTAGTGTTAATCCTCTAGTGTGGTCCAGTTTTGGACTTGGGTGTTTCGTACCGTTGTGGGCCTATCCCGAGTCCAAAACAATCAGCAGAACTGTTCATATTTTAGATGTTGCAAAGAAGTGTGTTTCTTAAGAAAGTTAGCTTGATCGAACACCTATAGCTATGTACACCAATAACTATGTAAACAGCTTACGTTTGTTTGAAGACAAAATGAACCAACCGAATTGTTACAGTTCAATTTGTCCTCCAAATCCAACTTGTTAACATATTTATCGGTGTCAGATTATGCTTCGATCTTGGTTTCTGAAGGGGTATGCTTTCCGGGTTTCTGTCAACATAACTAATTGCATCTTTCCACTGAATCATGGAATCAACATGAACTTTGGTTTGGGGCCTTACTTTTAGTATAAACCAAATCATCTAATATTATAATTTGAATTTCCAAAACTCCTACCTATTTTATAATAGTCTATTTAGTTTTGAGTTGAATACTTTAACAATACTGAATGACATTTAGACTCTAGAGTAGTATTCTGTCCATGTACCTTTAACAGTGAACTAAGACCAAACTAGTCTTTTTGCTACCCTAATTATGTAAAGCCAATGCCACTTGCATATGACACAAACCAATGCTCTCAAAGTAAGAATCTCAATTCCATAAAGAAACTTCAGGCACACCAACTTGGAACAGGCTTACTATTTCTCTCCCTTGGCCTCCACACCCAACTCATTTTCACATACATGCCTTCCCATAACCCACCTTCAACCTCTCGCCAACTTCTTCACCTGATCAACCAAACAAACCCATTATCCTTTAATGCTTTCATATCGGATTTTCGTAGAAAAGGGTGGCCTTTTCTCGCCCTACAAACCTTTGCCTTTACCCACATCAATGGGGTTGATATAGACTCATATGCTCTGTGTAGCTCGTTAACGGTTTCCTCTAATATCAAAGATGTTGAATTTGATAAAGAGTTGCATACCCATGTGATCAAATCGGTTGGTTATCTAGTGTGTTTGTGGGGTGTGCCCTGATTGATTTTTATGCGGAAATTGTTGCTTATCAATGATGCAATGGAACTGTTCGACGAAATGCCTTCTAGAAACTCAGTATGTGCAAATGCACTTTTGTCGAGTTATGATGAGGCTGAATTGTGGGTTGAGGGACTTGAACTTATTCGAAAGATGCCAATTTCGAACTTGAATTATGATAACTTCACTTTATCGGCTGCTTTACGTGCGTGTGCTGGACTATATGCAATTGAATTGGGTGGACAGGTGCAAGAAAAAATCATTCGTACCATTCCCAATGTGAAAGGTGATGTCTTTTTGCAGAGTTCATTGATTGAAATGTATGTTAAGTGTGGGCTGGTACAGAAAGCTAAACTGGTCCTTAGTGGCGGGGTTAGTATCGAAGGAGAGAGGAAGAGGGATGTTGTTCTGTGGACTTCAATGCTCGGTGTATATGGCAGAATGTGCATTTTAAAGAAGTGGTTAGATTGTACAAAGAAATGCTGACGGAGGGGATCAAACCAAATGGGTGGCATTTGTGACTGTAGTCTCTGCTTGTGGTCACACAGGCCAAGATAATCTCGGGATCGATATTTTGAATCTATGGTTTCTGATTTGTATTGGATCCAACTCCGGAGCACTTTAGTTGCCTAATTGATTTGCTATGTCGAGCTGGTGAGTTGGAAAAGGCATGGAAGCTGGTAAATGAGATGCCAGATAAAGCAAATGGTCGTTGCACAGTTTCTATGTGGGGATATCCCTGCTCAGCGCCTGCTACGAATGTGGGAATGTCGATTTGGCTAAATTGGCCGCTCAAAGGGCCCATGAATTGGATTGTAAAAATGAAGGGATTTACATTTTGCTATCGAATATGTATGCGAAGTACGGCATGGGGAATGAGATTGAGCAATTGAGGGAGGAGATGAAAGAAAGAGGGCTGGAGAAAGATATTGGTTGTAGTCGGATTGAGTTCACAAGTTAAATTGGTAACAGCTCGACCAACTTAGCTTATGCATGCTAATATTCTATATCCTTGCCCAATTGGGGGAGGAGATGAAAGAAATAAGATACCTTGTTTTACGAGTTTATATAGTCTGACAGGGCCTTAAGAAGCTCTCATTTCAATCCGTTGACATAATTTCTCATTTTCCAAGATTGGTGATGACGATTCGTGGATTAGTTTTATGTTCTTAGTTTCTTTCTCAAGGATGATGGAGATTGCTGTTGCTATTGAGATGCTGCATAATAAATTGAACTAGATATTCTGTTTCTCATAAAAATAGAGTTGTCCCTTTTTGCCATCACAAACTTCTCATACAGAAACAAAAAATGTCATCTACATGGAAATGGACGTTCCTAATCTACAAAAGCATCTATGATGAATTCTCCACTCTCATAGTCCATTCAAAACAGAAGTAAGATTGAGGAAGGTATCTTCTCTGCAAGGAATAGTGATACCACCCATAGGATGACTATACCCAAATTCTTCTTCAGCCTTGTGTAGCAACTCTTGGAACAAAGGTTGGTTCAAGTATGATATTGGAACCAAAAACCTTTTCTTCTGAGACTCTCCAACATAAACTGCTAAATAGCCTTTTGGGACATGTGCAACATTGGGAGCTGTTTGGCTTGCATGAAAAATTGACCGGCGAAGAAGAGCCTTTGCTTGAAGATTGCCAAGAAGTCGGATTCCCATGACTTTTTGGAGAAGATAAAGAAAGAAACTTAATGATATTTCGAAGAAGAGAAAAAGGGCTTTGAAAGAAGAAAATGTGAAAACTTGTGTTGGTACTTTGTCAATCCTCTAACACACACATATATAGAGAGAGACAGGTAAATATAGAGAGATAGAGGGGGAATGTTGTGTATGCAGCCATATGAATGTGATAGGGAAAGGTTGGTAGGAGAGAAAACTTGCAAGAGATCATCACATGGTTATGTCTTCCCAATTGAAATTAAAGGTGGGGACAATGGAGTTGGAATGTGTTCTGTTGGTAGTATCCTGCTTACCCCAAAAAACTTTGATTCAAACTAAACCAATGGATTTGATCCAAAGATAATGTCAAGATGGTTTGCTTGGGGACAAAGTTGAGACATCCTCTGTGGTGGATAAACAAATCTACCAAACAAAAAAACCCAATGGAAGATTGTGACTAGTGAGTCCCAAATGAGGGGAATTGCGATATTGACAGAAGCTACCATGTGAACTTGTAATATGTTGCTAGTAGACCATGTTCTTCAATGGGCCCCTTGTTATAGAATTCTCACCACCACTTGTTACCAAAAACAAAATCTTTTATTTCAATCCGACCCAGTGATTTGAAACCAAGTACTTGTGGGGTGCAAGGAGTATACCACTGCTTGCTGGTATAACTACAAGCAAAATACAATGATGATGACAGATTTCAAAAAATCTCAACATGTACTAATTTCAAAACCGAACGAATTCGGACCTTGTGTGAGCCTAACTTATATGATCGGTTTGATTGCTATACATCATCGAGCGGAAAAATCAACACTGTCAAATACTCCTCCACTCCTTCGCTTCTTACAAGATGGCCATGTTGAGGGACTTGAACTTGTTCAAAAGATGCCCATGTTGAACTTGAATTTTTGAGAATTTCACTCTATCGGCTGCTATGTCCGTGTGCTGGACTATGTGCTATTGAATTGGGTGGACAGGTGCACTCAAACATGATTTGTATGGTTACCAACATTTAAGTCCGAGCACTCGCCGCTCGCTTTGTTATCAGGTATTCATCCAGACGTGGCTCACCCTCGTGCACCTAACCGTCTGGTTCTTTAGATCATATTGGGCGCAGTCCTAAGCGGTAACCGCTCATGCCGAGCACCAACGATGAAATTCGGGCGACCGCCCTGCCCAAATTTTAAAATTTATTTCGAATCATGATAGTTTTTGTCTTAGAAATGTTAAAATTATAAGAGTTTGTCTGCCCAACGGTTTTAAATAAAAATATAACATCTGCTACCTATAGCTATAAGGAACAATTAATTGTTATATACCACAATGCATAGCATCTCAAGGACACATGGATACGCTGAAATGTTCAAAATTGTTAGTATATTTCTTTAATTTGTCCAACAAATTGTGTTTACAAGGTGCCTTGGAGCATTTCATGCATACTGTAGGAGTTTCATGACAATTGGAATCGTAAAAAATACACTTTTCGGGTGAATGTCAAACTAAATACTATGTCAGAACATGGATCCCGTAGCTTTATCCGAATATGAGTACCGGCGGCACGGAGATTTGGGTCATTTAGAAGGATCCATGTAACACAGATGCTTATGTTAATGAGAGGAGTTGGATGGTGTAAGCACTTCTAATCCAACCGGATTATCTCTTGAATTTTAAGGGGACCCTGTTGAAGGTTTTGTCACAAAATGTGGTAGGGATATGGTGGTTTCCGACTAACTTATAGTACTCTGGCCTATCTTTTAATGCAATTTCATGTTATCGCTGAGTAGGAAAACAAAACCATGTGATTCTTCTTGTGGTGTTTTCTTTAAGTAGACCCCATCCTTGATTACACTTAACCACTCACTCTAGTTTTCATGTAATTTTCCACATACCATTGATCATCTCTATATATAAGCATATCGGTGAGTCTAAAACCAACACAACACAAGCTTCAAATTCTTCGATCACTTGTAAACTTTCACAGATTCTGCACCTCCTTTGCTTCATTTTCTTGTTTGTCAAGTGGGATACTCCAATTGAAAACAATGGCAATTCGTATGCCTCAGATTATGCATGCCAAACAAGTCCTTCGCTGGTCTTCATTGACAGCAGCAAACAAAGCAGCTTCCTCAACAGCAGCAGCAGATGTTCCAAAGGGCCATTTCGCTGTTTATGTTGGAGAGAGCGAAAAGAAGCGATTCGTGATACCGATATCGTACTTGAGCAATCCTTCATTTCAAGACTTGTTAAGCCAAGCTGAGGAAGAATTTGGGTTTGACCATCCAATGGGTGGTCTTACTATTCCATGTAGAGAAGACATTTTCATCGATCTCGCTTCTCAATTGGGTGGATTATGATTCTGTAAAAGAAGACACGACTTGTTAGTATAATTTGACAACACCATTTTGTAAAGCAGTAATTGCCATTTTTATGGACAGCATTATTTCCCGAGGAAAAAAATGTCGGCTGGAATATCATAAGTAGGGACTAATGACATTATATTACATTTAACAGCAAACCTTCATGGCTTTGAATTTTTTTTAATCTTGTTTGCTTCCATGGATTCCACCGTTTTTGGCAGACCAAGTTCTAGTCTAGTGTTAATCCTCTAGTGTGGTCTAGTTTTGGACTTGGGTGTTTCATACCATTGTGGGCCCATCCCGAGTCCAAAACAATCACTAGAACTGTTCATATTTTAGATGTCGCAAAGAAGTGTGTTTCTTAAGCAAGTTAGCTTTATCGAACACCAATAGCTATGTCAGTTGAAATCTTTACGTTATGCTTCGATCTTGGTTTCTAAGGGGTATGGTTTCCAGGTTTCTGTCAACATAACTGATTGCATCTTTCCACTGAATTTTTTAACATGGTGCATTTCAATTTGTAATTATCATACTGTTCATGGCTGTTTAAGTAAGAAAAGAACTGAATCATTGAATCAACATGAACTTTGGTTTGGGGCTTACTTTTAGTTTAAACCAAATCATCTAATAATTTGTCTCCCATAAGTTAGTTTTCACTTCGAAAACCAGTATATGAGTCTGGGTGGCTTGTCCCTCATTTCCAATTAGTTTTGAGTTGAATGCTTTAACAATACTGAACGAAATTTAGACTCTAGAGTAGTATTCACTCCATGTTCCTTTAACAGTGAACTAAGACCAAACCATTAGTCTTTTTGCAACCCCAATTTATGCCAAGCCAATGCCACTTGCATATAACACAAACCATTGATGTCTATCTCTCATTTCTTGCACCAATGCTCTCAAACTAAGAATCTTAATTCCATAAAGAAACTTCATGCACACCTACTTAGAACAGGCTTACTATTTCTATCTTTAGGCCTCCAAACTCAACTCATTTTTACATACAGCACTTGCCTTCGCAGAAACCGCCTTCAAACTCTCACCAACTTCTTCACCTTCATCAACCCATCAAACCCATTATACGTTAATGCTTTGTGCTCCACTGAGGAAGAATATGAGCCATCAACGGTTTTCCCATTCCAAGAATGAAGCAAGTGAAGAAAATGGAAGATTTCAAATGCTAGAATGATGGTTTGTGCATATTTGGAACTTGGGAGTAGAGCCATGAGCTGCTCTAGCAAAGAGAGCATCACTCAAGTTCAACCGGGAAATGATGGGTACGATGGATTCACATTTTCCTTCCTTTAAATCTGTTTTACTTCCAATGTCTTTTGGATTTGATATGCCTTAGCTCATAGAAATAAGACACCTTTTTTTGCGAGTTTGTATACTCTGACTGGGCCTTAAGAAGCTCTCATTTCAATCCGTTGACATAATTTCTCATATTCCAAGATTGGTGATGAGTATTTGTGGATTAGTTTTATGTTTTGAGGTTCTTTCTCAAGGATGATAGAGATTGCTGTTGATATTGAGATGCTGCACAATAAATTGAACTATATATTCTGTGTCTCATTTCTCATATGAATAGAGTTTTCCCTTTCTGCCATCAATAACTTCTCATACAGAAACAAAAAATGTCATCTACATGGAAATGGACTTTCCTAATCTACAAAAGCGTCTATGATGAATTCTCCACTCTCAAAAGCCATTCAAAACAGAAGTAAGATTGAGGAAGGTATCTTCTCTGCAAGGAATAGTGAGACCACCCATAGGATGACTATACCCAAATTCTTCTTCAGCCTTATGGAGCAACTCTTGGAACAAAGGTTGATTCAAGTATGATATTGGAACCAAAAACCTTTTCTTTTGAGACTCTCCAACATAAACTGCTAAATAGCCTTTTGGGACATGTGCAACATTGGGAGCTGTTTGGCTTGCATGAAAAATAGACCGGCGAAGAAGAGCCTTTGCATGAAGATTGCCAAGAATTCGGATTCCCATGACTTTTTGGAGAAGATAAAGAAAGAAACTCAAGGAGATTTTGAAGAAGAGAAAAAGGGCTTTGAAAGAAGAAAATGTGAAGACTTGTGTTAGTACTTTGTCGAGCCTCTAACACAGAGAGAGAGAGAGAGAGAGAGAGAGAGAGAGAGAGAGAGAGAGAGAGAGAGAGAGAGAGAGAGAGAGAGAGGTAAATATAGAGAGATACAGGGGAAAGGTTGTGTATGCAGCCATATGAATGTGATAGGGAAAGGTTGGTAGGAGAGAAAACTTGCAAGAGATCATCACATGGTTATGTCTTCCCAATTGAAATTAAAGGTGGGGACAATGGAGTTGGAATGTGCTCTGTTGGTAGTCTGCTGCTTACCCCACAATACTTTGATTCAAACTAAACCAGTGGATTTGATCCAAAGATAATGTCAAGGTTGTTTGATCAGGGACAAAATTGAGACATCTACCAAACAAAAAAACCAAATGTAAGATAGTGGTGAAGAAGTCTGGGAAGGGTCCACACAAGGACATTGAGAAACTAAAGAGTCCCAAATGAGGGGAGTTGCAAGATTGACAGAGCTGCCATGTGAACTTGTAATATGCTGCTAGTAGACCATGTTCTTCAATGGGCCCCAAGTTATAGAATTCTCACCACCACTTGTTACCAAAAACAAAATCCTTTATTTCAATCCGTACTTGTGGGGTTCAAGGAGTATACCACTGCTTGCTGGTATAACTACAAGCAAAATACAATGATGATGACAGATTTCAATAAATGGTGGTTTGTCTTCTTAGCATGTGCTAATTTCGAAACTGAACCAATTTGGACCTTGGGCAAGCCTAACTTATATGATCAGTTTGATTGCTAGCATCATTGGGCAGAAAAATTAACGCAGTCAAATACTCCTCCACTCCTTCCCTTTTTACAAGATGCCCATGTTGAGGGACTTGAACTCGTTAAAAATTGACATCTTCAAAAAAAAAAAAAAAACTTCTTAAAAAGATGCCCAAGTTGAACACTTGAACTTGAATTTTGAGAATTTCACTTTATCGGCTGCTATGTCTGTGTGCTGGACTATATGCTATCGAATTGGGTGGACAGGTGCATGCAAACATGACTCGTATGGTTCCCAACATTTAAGTCCGACCGCTCGCCGCTCAGTTTATTATCAGGTCCAACCGACGGCCAATCACATGATTCATGCAAACTTGGCTCACCCTTTTGCACCTAACCGTCTGGTTCTAACCCTTGTGCACCTAACCGTCTGGTTTTATATATCATATTAGGCGTCAGTCCAAGCGGTTACCGCTCGTGCCGAGCACCAACTATGAACTGAGGGGCGGATGAGACCAGGCGACCGCCCTGCCCAAATTTCAAAATTTCTTTATAATCATGATAGTTTTGTCACAAAATGAGAGGAGTTGGGTGGTGTAAGCACTTCTAATCCAACTGGGTTATCTCTTGAATTTTAAGGGGACCCTTTTGTAGGTTTTGTCACAAAATGTGGTAGGGATATGGTGGTTTCCAACTAACTTATAGTACTCTGGCCTATCTTTTAATGCAATTTCATGTGATCGCTGAGTAGGAAAACAAAACCATGTGATTCTTCATGTGGTGTTTTCTTTAAGTAGACCCCATCCTTGATTACCCTTAACCACTCACTCTAGTTTTCATGTAATTTTCCACATACCATTGATCCTCTATATATAACCATATCGGTGAGTCTAAAACCAACACAACACAAGCTTCAAATTCTTCTATCACATGTAAACTTTCACAGATTCTGCACCTACTTTGCTTCATTTTCTTGTTTGTCAAGTGGGAAACTCCAATTGAAAACAATGGCCATTCGTATGCCTCGGATTATGCATGCCAAACAAGTCCTTCGCCGGTCTTCATTGACAGGAGCAAACAAAGCAGCTTCCTCAACAGCAGCTGCAGATGTTCCGAAGGGCCATTTTGCTGTTTATGTTGGAGAGAGCGAAAAGAAGCGATTCGTGATCCCAATATCGTACTTGAGCAATCCTTCATTTCAAGACTTGTTAAGCCAAGCCGAGGAAGAATTTGGGTTTGACCATTCAGTGGGTGGTCTTACTATTCCATGTAGAGAAGACATTTTCATCGATCTCGCTTCTCAATTGGGTGGATTATGATTCTTTGCAAGAAGACACCTTGTTAGCATAATTTGACAACAACATTTTGTAAAGCAGTAATTACCATTTTTATGGACAGCATTATTTCCCAAGGAGGAAAAAATGTCGGCCGGAATATCATAAGTTGGGACGAATGACATTATCTTACATTTAACTGCAAACCTTCATGGCTTTGAATTTTTTTTTTTTTTCCTCGTTTTTGGCGGACCGAGTTCTAGTCTAGTAGTGTTAATCCTCTAGTGTGGTCCAGTTTTGGATTTGGGTGTTTCGTACCATTGTGGGCCCATCCTTAGTTCAACACAATCAGCAGAACTGTTCATATTTTAGATGTTGCAAACGGACCCGAGGACCCTGCCGAGCGGGTGCCGAGTGGCCAACCGGCTGTTCATCTCGAAATCAACCGCCCAGATCAAAACATCTTTTTTCTTTTCCTTTTCTTTTTTTTTAAATCCGTTCGGTATGTTTGCAACCGGGCCATCCAAAACACTTTTGGACGGCCGAGATGCACTCGGCACCCCTACCAAGCAAGGTCTTCCGGTGCGTTGCAAACTTGCAAAGAAGTGTGTTCCTTAAGAAAGTTGGATTGATCGAACACCAACAGCTATGTACACCAATAGCTATGTCAACAGCAACGGATCAAAGGGGATATCATGGGGCTTGGTATCCTCGGTATACCTAAAAGTTTTTTCTCGTGCCTTAGTTGAAGACAAAATGAACTTTTACAGTTCAATTTGTCCTCCAAAATCCAACTTGTTAACATATCTATCGGTGTTGGATTAAGCTAATTTTCCTGCGACCTCTAATATATGAACGGTTCTGCCCTTTTGGTCATTGTTTTGTACTCAAGATGGGCCCACAACGGTCCAAAACCGAACCAACCAAACCGCAGGATTACGAACTGGATCAGAACTTTCGGTTTTTGTTAGGGTTTTCCAAGAAAAATCGAGAACCATGAAACCGGTATGGACCGAACCGATCCGTGCCTTTTGGATTTTGTCCGTAGATTAATGGTCCGGACACGGATTCAAAAATTAAAAAATCGTGAGATACGGATTAGGATTGGATTTTTATTTCAAACCCGTGGATTCACTGAACCGGACCGTGAGATATTTAAAAAAAAATATGTGTGTAATATTTATAAATAATTATAATTTTACTAACTGTTAAGTATATCATCAACATACAACAGTAAATAAACAAATGAACCATCTGAAAGTTTTCAAAAATACACACAATTGTCATACTCACTTCTTGAATATGACTGGCTTATCATAAATGTATCAAACTGCTTATACCACTGCCTAGGGGATTGTTTGAGGCCATATAAAGACTTACGAAGTAAACAAACGTGATCCTCCTTACCAGAAATAACAAATCCCTCAGGCTGACGCATATAAATCTATTCCTCAAGCTCGCCATGCAAAAACGCAGTTTTGACATCAAGTTGCTCTAACTCAAGATCATAACATGCAACAATAGCAAGTAAAGTGCGAATGGAACTATGTTTTACAACTAGTGAAAATACCTCATTGTAGTCAACACCTTCCTTCTGGCTGTATCCTTTCGCCACTAGCCGAGCTTTAAACCGAGCGTCTTCTACCCCTAGAATACCTGGTTTGCGCTTGAAGACCCACTTGTATCCAACAATCCTTTTCCCTTTCAGCGGTTCTACTAACTCCAATGTCTGATTCTTCTGAAGAGACTCAATCTCCTCATTCATAGCAACAAACCACTCTGCAGACTCAGCACTCAAAATAGCTTCTGTATAGCTTGAAGGCTTCTCATACTCAACTGTTTCAGCAACTGATAAAGCATAGGCCACCATCTCAGAATAAACCGAATACCTTTCAGGAGGCCAAATCTTCCTCCTTGGCCTATCTCTAGCAATAGTGCGTGGTTGCTCAACTAATGCATCAACCTCTGTGTCTGAACTCTTGAACTCCTTTTCAATTGGCTTCTCAATGTGCTTTTTCTCTGAGTCAGAAGATTCACTCAAAAACTCCACCTACTTTGGAACACTATGTTCCTGAACTATATCATCAACCTGCTTAGACCCCTTAATCAGATAATTTTCATCAAAAGTCACATCTTTACTGATCAAAAACTTCAAATCATCAGAGCACCATAACCTGTACCCTTTGACACCTGCTGCATAACCCAAGAAAATACACTTCTTGGCCTGTGGCTCCAATTTACCTTCATTCACATGAGCGTAAGCTGGACACCCAAAAACACGCAACACAGAATAATCAGTCGGATGACTTAACCATACCTCAAACGGAGTCTTACACTTAGTAGCAGTCGACGGAGACCTGTTCACCAAATAGCATGCTGTGGAAACGGCTTCAGCCCAAAATTCTTTGCCCAATCCGGAATACAACGTACCTTCTCCAAAAGAGTCATGTTCATTCATTCAGCCACACCATTTTGCTGAGGGGTTTTTCTCACTATGTGATGCCTCACAATGCCCTCATCACTGCAAAATCTATCAAACTCGCCAAGACAAAACTCCATACCATTATCAGTTCCCAAATGTTTTATTTTCTTATCAGTCTGATTCTCAATCAAAGTTTTAAACTGTTTGAATGTATTAAAGGCGTCACTCTTATGTTTCAACATAAACACTCAAACCTTACGAGAGAAATCATCGATAATACTCATAAAATATCGAAAATCACCTTTAGAAGTTACCTCTGCGGGACCCCAAAGATCCGAGTGAAAATAATCCACCGTGCATTTGGTGCGATGAACAGCTGTACTGAATTTTACCCTGCGCTGTTTGTCGTAGACACAATGCTCACAGAAATCTAGCTTCTCAATTTTCTGGCCACATAGCAAACCCTGTTTACTCAAAACTGTCATCCCCCTATCACTCATATGCCCAAGGCGCATATGCCACAAACGAGTCAAGTCTGAATCTGAAACCTTGGATGAAGCAACCGTTGCTGCAGCACCTATAACTGTACTGCACTGGAGTGTATAGAGGTTACCACGCTTCTAACCCTTCATCAGTACTAATGCACCTCTTGAGATTTTCAAAACTCCACCTTCACCGAGGAATTTGCAACCATGAGAATCAAGAGCACCCAGGGATATAAGATTTTTCTTCAAATCCGGAACATGTCGAACCTCAGATAAAGTCCTAACAATACCGTCATGCATCATAAACTGAATCGTTCCAAAACCAACAGTCTTACAGGTCATGTTGTTGCCCATCAAAACTGTACCACCATTGACCGTATCATAAGTAGAAAATCACTCTCTATGCGGACACATGTGGTATGAACATCCAGAATCTAGAACCCACTCGGTATTAAAGCGAGAATCGCCTCTATAACTGATAACACATTATCTGACTCATCTGAACTTTCAGCAATTCCAGCAATTACTTTACCCCCTTTCTGATCTTCTTTTTCCTTCTCCTTGAGTTTTAAACAATCACTTTTCCAATGCCCGGGTTTCTTGCAATAATTGCACTTTCCCTTCTTCTTATTTGATGACCTGGATCTTCCCCTATTACTCGACTCCACCCTTTCTGTTGTTCTTTCCCTAACAAACAAACCCTCCGCATGTGCATCACCCTCACCTGACACTTTTTTCCTCAATTCTTTCGAATATAGGCTGGCCTTAACATCCTCCATAGATATCGTGTTTTTGTCATACAATAGGGTTGTAACAAAGTGTTCATACGAAAGTGGTAAAGAACATAGCAAAATTAGGGCTTGGTCCTCATCCTCAATTTTACTATCAATATTTTTCAGATCCATAATAATACGATTGAACTCGTCTAAATGATCCTTAACAGGTATACCTTCCCGCATACGAAACGTATAAAGACGTTGTTTGAGATATAACCTGTTGGTGAGCGACTTCGTCATATATATGCCTTCCAACTTCAGCCAAATTCCTGCTGCTGAAGTTTCTTCTTCCACCTCGCGAAGAACATCATCTGCCAGACTCAACTGAATAGAACTCAGAGCTTTGGCATTCGTATCATCCCAATCTTCCTCTTTAATTCCAGAACTAGTCTTGCCTGACAAAGCCTTGTGCAATCCTTGTTGGGTTAACAAAGCCTTCATTTTTACTCTCCAAAAACTGAAACTGCTGCTCTACCCATCAAATTTCGCAATCTCGAATTTAGCCGCCATAGCCACAATCGGAAACGAAACCCTAGTTTTTGCAACCTAAGGCTCTGATACCAGTTTGTTGTAACGAACGCTATGAATGCAAGCTAAGAACGAGAAATTGAAAACTTAACAAGAAATCACAAAGACACAAGATATACGTGGTTCCCCAAGATGGGTACGTCCACGGGCGAGGAGAGAGAGGATTCACTAACCAACGTGAAGAAGAGATACAAAGAGCCGGCTATAATCCGTAACTCTAAAAAGGCCACAATATAAGAGCCCAAAAGATAATTCCTAGAAGTCCCCAAAAGCCCTATTTATAATAAGCTACAAAAACGAAAACAACATAATTAACCAATGTGGGACTAAAGAATACAAGGCATTCCTAACAAGTTGCATACCCTTGTGATCAAATCGGGTTGGTCATCGAGTGTGTTTGTGGGGAGTGCCCTGATTGAATTTTACGCGAAATTGTTGCTTATCAATGATGCAGCGGAACTGTTCGATGAAATGCCTTTTAGAAACTCAGTATGTGCAAATGCACTTTTGTCAGGTAGTGCTGAGGCTGAATTGTGGGTTGAAGGACCTTATTAAAAAGATGCCAATGTTGAACATGAATTATGATAACTTCACTTTTTCGGCTGCTTTACGTGCATGTGCTGGACCATATGCAATGGAATTGGGTGGACAGGTGCATGCGAAAATCATTCGTACGGTTCCTAATGTGGGAGGTGATGTCTTTTTGCAGAGTTCATTGATTGAAAGGTATGGTAAGTGTGGGCTTGTACAGAAAGCTAAACAGGTTTTTAGTATGGTGGGGTTTGGACCGGAAGGAGAGAGGAAGAGGGATATTGTTCTGTGGACTTCAATGCTCGGTGTATACGGCAGCAATGGTCATTTTAAAGAAGTGGTTAGATTGTACGAAGAAATGCTGACGGAGGGGATCAAAGCAAATGGGGTGGCATTTGTGACTGTCGTCTCTGCTTGTGGTCACACAGGCCAAGTGAATCTCGGGATCAAGTATTTTGAATCTATGGTTTCTGATTTTGGATTGGATCCAACTCCGGAGCACTATAGTTGCCTAATTGATTTGCTATGTTGAGCTGGTGAGTTGGAAAAGGCATGGAAGGTGGTAAATGAGATGCCATATAAAGCAAATGGTTGTGGCACGGTTTCTATGTGGGTTGAGCTGGTGAGTTGGAAAAAGCATGGAAGGTGGTAAATGAGATGCCATATAAAGCAAATGGTTGTTGCACGGTTTCTATGTGGGGATCCCTGCTCAGCGCCTGCTACAAATGTGGGAATGTCGATTTGGCTAAATTGGCTGCTCAAAGGGCCCTTGAATTGGATTGTCAAAACGAAGGGATTTATGTTTTGCTATCGAATATGTATGCGAAGTACAGCATGTGCAATGAGATTGAGCAATTGAGGGAGGAGATGAAAGAAAGAGGGCTGGGAAAAGATGTTGGTTGTAGTCAGATAGAGGTCACGACTTAAATTGGTAGTAACAGCTTGACCAACTTTGCTTTTGCATGCTAATATGCTATATCCTTGCCCAATTCTATTACCAAATCACCAAAGCCGTCATTCATCCTAATCATTTGTGCTCCACTAAGGTTGAATATGAGCCAACAACGGTTTTCCATTCCAAGAATGTAGCAAGTGAAGGAAATGGAAGATTTCAAAAGCTGGAATGATGGTTTGTGCATATTTGGAAACTTGGGAGTAGAGCCATGAGCTGCTCTAGCAAAGAGAGCATCACTCGAGTTCAACCGGGAAATGATTGGTACGATGGATTCACATTTTCCTTCCTTTAAATCTGTTTTACTTCCAATGTCTTTTGGATTTGATATGCCTTAGCACGTCAAGAAATAAGACACCATGTTATATGACTTCGTATAGTCTGACTGGGCCTTAAGAAGCTCTCATTTCAATCCGTTGACATAATTTGTCGTATTCCAAGATTGTTGATGAGTATTCATGGATTAGTTTTATGTTGTTAGGTTCTTTCTCAAGGGTGATGGAGATTGCTACACAATAACTTGAACTAGATATTCTGTTTCTCATTTCTCATACAGAATAAAAATATGTCATCTACATGGAAATGGACGTTCCTAATCTACAAAAGCGTTATGATGAATTCTCCACTCTCATAGTCCATTCAAAACAGAAGTAAGATCGAGGAAGGTATCTTCTCTGCAAGGAATAGTGAGACCACCCATAGGATGACTATACCCAAATTCTTCTTCAGCCTTACATAGCAACTCTTGGAACAAAGGTTGATTCAAGTATGATATTGGAACCAAAAACCTTTTCTTCTGAGACTCTCCAACATAAACTGCTAAATAGCCTTTCGGGACATGTGCAACATTGGGAGCTGTTTGGCTTGCAGGAAAAATAGACCGGAGAAGAAGAGCCTTTGCTTGAAGATTGCCTAGAAATCGGACTCCCATGACTTTTTGTAGAAGATAAAGAAAGAAACTTGATGAGATTTTGAAGAAGAGAAAAAGGGCTTTGAAAGAAGAAAATGTGAAGACCTGTGTTGGTACTTTGTCGAGCCTCTAACACACTAATATATAGAGAGACCGGTATATGGAGAGATAGAGGGGGAATGTTGTGTATGCAGCCATATGAATGTTGTAAGGAAAGGTTGGTAGGAGAGAAAACTTGCAAGAGACCATCACATGGTTATGTCCTCCCAGTTGAAATTAAAGGTGGGGACAATGGAGTTGGACTGTGTTCTGTTGGTAGTGTACTGCTTACCCCACAAAAACTTTGATTCAAACTAAACCAGTGGATTTTGATCCAAAGATAATGTCAAGATGGTTTGATTAGGGACAAAGTTGAGACATCTACCAAACAAAAAAACCAAATGGAAGATAGTGGTGAAGAAGTCTGGGAAGGGGAGTTGCAAGATTGACAGAAGCTACCATGTGAACTTGTAATATGCTGCTAGTAGACCATGTTCTTCAATGGGCCCCTTCTTATATATAGACTTCTCACCACCACTTGTTACCAAAAACAAAATCCTTTATTTCAATCCGACCCAGTGATTTGAAACCAAGTACTTGTGGGGTGCAAGGAGTATACCACTGCTTGCTGGTATGACTACAAACAAAACACGACGATGATGACAGATTTCAAAAATGGTGGTTTGTCTTCTCAACATGTAGTAATTTCAAAACTGAACCAATTTGGACCTTGTGCAAGCCTAACTTTTATGATCGGTTTTTTCCGTGAAAGGTTATCAGAGTCTTAAGATGTTCCTCTACACAAACTATTTCCCATATAATTGAGTGTCCAGGCCACTCTACGCTACTTGTAGTGTCATGTAATAATTAACCTCAAGGGATTGATTTAAGACTTAAGAGCTTACTCCTTTCTAAGTCTTGGGTTTGAAATCTCAACTCATGTGAGTCCAATCTGTACGGGGCTTTTCATTTCGTCAGACTTCTCGTTACAGAGCGCAAGGAATGATCGTTGAAGTATCAGTTAAGGTGTGTGTAATTTTAATATCCCGAACACCTTGAGTTATCCTTCAAGGCCTCAAAAAAAGTTGATGTGTGCGTAAGCTGGCTCGGACATCCGGTCATAAAAACAAAAACACCTAGTGTTATCAAAAGAAATACTAATGGATCACAACGCGGAAATATCCTCGGGGCACCGAATGGCTTTCCATTTTTCCTTCTGCCGAGATTCATTGTGCATTTAAGTGACGTCTGGGCTGCTTATTGTTGGGACGGTTTTCCCATGGGGATGCAAAGAGCCACTCCTAATAGTCTGGCTCATTAATTCATTGAGTAATATGATCGTTTTAAATTGCAAAAAAGTAGAATTAGATTTTTTTTTCAAAGTTGCAATCTTATTTTTTGCAAGATAATGTATTCCAAAATCATATCAAATAATGTCCAATAAACTTGACTGCAGACTTGATGTTCTCCACGAACATAACAAAATGGACTATCTCAATCAATCATTGATGTGAGATTGTTCAAAAAGTTTATGGGCTGGGATTGAAGAGGAGCCAGACTCAAAACTACAAAAACCCAAATTCATTGCAGAGAGAGAGAGAGTTTGTAAAACTCAAAAACACCAATTCATTGCAGAAAGAAACTACAGATCACAGTGAATTAAAACCCAAAAATACCGATTCATTGCACAAAGTAACTACAGATCACAGCGAAAATTAAAAACCCAAAAATACCAATTCATAGCACAAAGAAACTACAGATCACAGTGAATTTTGCCAAGCTTAGCCGAAGTTCTGTAGTGTTCAGCACTGGGAGAAGAATCGGTATTTTGAAAGCCACCAAAACTTTGATCTGTTACAACAAGGATTTGGGATGTGGAAAGCCTATCGCCTCCGCATTCCTCGTCCACCACGACCACGGAAAGCAGCTCCACCACGACCTCTACCACCCATTGCAGCAGCATCTCCCTGAGCACTTTCTGACTGCATTGCCAACATTAAATCAGTAATGTAAAAACAGCGAAAATCAATATATCCACAAGACAATTTCACGCACACAGTGCATCAAAGATTACATATCCAGATGATGACTACAAATAACCCAGATTTCCTAGAAGATGTGGCAGAGAGATGCATGTGCTGTGGGGTTAAAACTACAAAAGTCTATGATAGGCAGTGAGAAGTCACGAGCATCGAGAAGTTCAGTAAAATTAATTTGAATGTAAATCACTAATCAGACCATAAAAAGAATCTAGGATCAACCACCTCAATTAGGCTTGCATTCACCCGAACAGAAAGTAAATTTCAAAGCCATATTCATCCACCAAAGGATCGAGGACTAATTTTTTTTTATCTGGCCTTCCTTATGACCAGTGTCCTTCCATTTTCCTTGTTCCTAATTCTCCATCGCGCATCTACATGCAATTTCTTCAAAACTTTCAAGATGACATCATTTTGATGCCCTTTAACTACTCTCATGTACAGATGATAAGTATTACCACTTTCATTAGCATAACTGTTTTTGATGTATTGTCTAATGTTCTCAAGAAATAGGCCGACCAAGTTTCAAAATCTACAGATCTCCACTTCAAATGAAACTGCCTTTAAAAGATTTTGCTTGTGAAATGGAAAACAAGGTATACTCTGTATTTTCATACATGAGGCTCAGCTTTACTTTCAGCAGTCCTGGAGAGTCTTGTAAGAGAGCTCTTATCCAAAGACATCATTCCAGTGATTCCAACATGATGGATTGGCAATCTCAGTATGAATTCTCCATTCAAAACTATGTTTTGAGCAATTTCAATACATTATCACTTTGAACAATGATTTAGAGATGTAACTGAAGCAGCTAGCTGATCATTGTGATCAAGCACCAATCTTGATGAATTGACCATGTAATAGATAAAATATACTCCTGATTCCTGACATTGAAGTGCAATATTTTGCATCCATAAAAACTTAGCAATAACAACTTCTAAGCTAGTGCTCAATAGCTGCATCTTATGAGACAGATAGAAAAATGACAGCACATGTATGGACCTTTTCATCATTTTGTACACAACCGAAAGGTCACCACAACAATTTTGGTCTATAGATTCAAGTCCGCCACACTTCCTAAGTAAATCTAGGATATGAAAGCCCCAATTCCATAAGTTCTTGAAACCAATTCCATAAGTTCTTGAAACCATGCCAACCACCATCACCTCTTTGGGCTCTTTGGGACCACTGTATGATACTAAAGAGAAGCAAGGACTCGAAGAAGGAAACTGAAGAAAACACTTTATTGAGAAATAGTACGACAGTAATATATCAGTTTGATAGTACGACCAGATCCTCTATGGAGAGAATCAGTATCAACTTAGAACGAAGCACACATACCTTTGGGTTTTTCACTGTCTCATCCACACTTAAGACGAGGCAGGCTGCTTCAGTAGCCGCATTTATGGCATTGATCTGCAACAAAGGTCTCAAAGTCATCATAGATGTTGAAAAGGCTAAAAAAACATCAGCAATAAAAGAATAGATCAAAACTAGCACCCGGTAAAGTAAAAGCTAAGAGATACCTTGACTACTGCTGGCTCCCACACAAAATTAGCATAATTATCAGCAATTCCACCAGTGTTAATATCCACCCCATACAATGCACCCTCACCTGTTCAAAACATTGTCAGCATGAAATACAATATGACATGGCGACTGCAATAGTGACCGATCTATTCGACCCACTCCAGAGTCTATAACCAAATATATACCATGACCATCATATTGATAATTAACTCTTTATCTCACATAACTTATTTGAATCTCTTCTGAATTTTGTTGAAGTAAATAGAGTAAACTGACACATATTTCCTAAATTTCTGAAAGATGTTACTCATCCTACCCATAAGTCTACAACCACACCCAAATCACACACCCACTCACAAATGTGTGGAGTGTGTGGACTCCACACATTTGTGAGTGGGGTGTGTAAATGAGTGTATGATTTGGTGTGGTTGTAGCACCCACACATTTGTGAGTTGGGTGTGATTTGGGTGTGGTTGTAGCATTTTTGCTCATCCTACTCAAAAATTATCTTCAAATTTAACAAAGTAGAAGCAGTTTGCAGTACTTTCTAGTGACCTCTGTGTGCACTCCGCCTATTGTAAGGGGACCTTCAGCGACATGAAAGAGAATGCCGGGAAAGAAGCTAAAGATGGAGGACAAAAGAAAGAGTCACTCCATCTTAACACAAAAGAGCATTTCACGGAAATTAGATCCCACCGAAAGTTGAAACATCTCTGCCAGCTGAAAAACTGTATGGAATACCAATCTAAATGCTTCACAGCTACAAGCAGCAAGAAATGGATGCACAAAACACTACAGCCTAGTGCAACCAAATTCGTTGCTGCTTACTTCGGAGAGCCCAAGCTAGATGCTTGTACTACCAAGTTTTGCTGACTGCTGGTGGTAGCTGACTTCTACTCAAGCATAAAGACTTCTAAGGTTTTTCCCCTTACTAAATGACTGGAGCCTTGATTTGGGCATTGTACTAGTGCGTAGGGTAGGGCTCCTTTATGCCACGGCCACAAGGTGCACAGCTATCCCAAATCAAGGAATGGAATCAATTCTAGCAGCACCCACCAGCGAAAATTGAGCTTGGTTTGGTTGGTAGAGGCCACCCAAGTTGTATCGCCAGCCTGCTAGCTCATTTTGAAGAATTAAAAGGCCAACAGGCCAGAGGGTGGCCATCAACAAAGAAATGTTCAACACACAGCAGGCACATTTTATTTTATTTTTATCTAAATTACTCTGTAATAAAGAGTATTTCAACATAAAAGATGTTCCAAAACCTAATGTTCTTATTGTGGTGTTGCGGGGTAGCATCCTAAATCGCTTACTGGACATAAACCCACAAGTTACTGCAACCAAGCTAAAGGCACATCATAGACGGGAAATTAATGGAATTGGAACCCACTAAAACAGCATTCAACTCATTATGCTCTTACGACCACATCAGCAGAAACGGGGTAGCAAGTTTCCGTCCAAAATAAAATAACAAAATGGACAAAGGACAGGAAAAAAGCTAACCAGTCTGTAGTGCATGTTTCTGTCTCAGTTTGTTCAGCACATCAGTCGCATCAAAACCAGCATTGTCACAGAGTTGTCGTGGGATAACCTGTAACACACAAGGTGCGTAGTGCACACATTACCATATGCAATTTTTTCAAGTTGTTGAATACCCCTGAAACTTCATTAAAAGGAAGACCAACAACTACTCACAAAACACGTTTTATGAAGCAGAAGTATTGTAGTACCTCACTGAATGGGTAACATATAATTAGCACCATTTGATTTGCACCAGACACTACAATAGCTAATTTCTAGCCATCTACAGGCATGCAAGCGAGCCATTATAGTGGCAATTAACAATAACGCCTAATAAAATACAGCTGTAGAGTCTAGTCACAGGATCCAAATCCTATATAGGATTGCTTCAAAAGTTACATGAGCTAAATAGTAGATCAGGAAAGCAAACCATCTTCAAGCAAATGAAACAGGAAAACCTAGTAACAGTTACCTCAAGAGCTTTAGCGTAAGAGTTAATAAAAAGCTGCGACTTTCCAGCTATTGTCCGTGCATGCTGCCTCAAATATCGGCTTATCTCCATCTGCAACCACAAATTACAATGTCAAACATCAACCCAGTGCACTCACATTTTACAAAACCAACATCTCTCAAGCAGCAATAAGATCGTACATCTATTGCACCACCACCAGCCACAACAGTAGAATTCTTCATAGCTCTTCTAACAATCATGATTGCATCATGTAAACTCCGTTCAGCTTCCTCAATGAACTGACATCATTTCAGACAAAAAAATATTAGGGCCATCATTATCTGTATCGTGCACCCATACTTTGGTGCACCCTTCAAATACAAAAGAATGTTGACATACCTGATCGGCTCCACCACGGAGAACTATAGTGGCTGTCTGACCAGATGGGCATCCGCTAAATATGTTAAACCGCTCATTCCCAACTTGCCTCTCCTCAAAAAGCTCACAAGATCCAAGAACCTACAAACCAATCAAATCTCAACAACTTCAGTTGGATTGAGAGAGAAAACACAAGCAGTTTCAAACATATGGATTACTAACAGCCAAAGTGCCTGATGGTTGAGTTTCTTCATTGTCTAAAACCATGAGATAAAAGGAGGAAAACCTCATCAATAATGTTATTAATAGATGTCTGTACTGTTCCACCCGTTGCAGCTGCAACTCGTTGCAGATCCTCTTCAGCAACTCGACCCGCACAAAATATATCTCGATCTGCAAAATACTGATACAAAAAAATCGGTGCTGTTATGATGTTGATCAATTTACCGGAAAAAAAAAGAACACCATTAAAAACATTGTCAACGCATAAAAATGACAAGTGAGAAGTGCAAAAGCTACGAAAGTAAGTGGCAGTTAAAAAACTAATACCACGGACTTTTGTAATTTTCTACATGCCACCACATTAATATGACTGAGACAGTGCCAGGCAGTGCACTTTTTCAGTTGAACTCTCCTCCAAAGGCCATCTTGCCACAACTTGCAACAGATTCTGAACTGGAAATTATGTCCAATGCCAACGTATTTTCATACAGCCAAGTCTAAAAATAGAATAACTTGCGTGTTTCTAAACAAAAAAACAGAAATAAACCATAACTGACAAAAACATGTTTTTGATGTACCTAGGCAACTAATAGATACAGTTAGAGTTCCAGGTACTATCAGAATCAATATTTAGATGCATTTATAAAAGGTGAAGTCAAAAACCTGTGTGCCTAGATCACCAATAGCGAGTCGTGAAAGCACAATTTTGGCCCCACTTTTCACACATTTATCCAACTTATCATAAATAATATTCCATTCTGCATCAACAATTGACTGATACTGTGAAGGATCTGAAAGTCTGCATCAAGAAAGACAATCCATCAGAAATGCTATGCAGCAGTTCTCAAGACATGAACACCAAAATGTAGCTACAACCATACCTTATCTCGGCATTTTCTTTCTCTGATTTCAGCTCCAATTCAATGTTTAATAGGAGAATTTTGGGCATTACAAACTTCTTTGGTTGCTGCTCAAAACCAGCGTATGAGAATGTCTTTTTGAAGGCAACGCCATTTACAAGGAAGGAGTCCCGCATGTTACCTCCTGGAACCTATAAAACCAAGCCTACAAACAATGAATGCAGGTATATATTTGGATCAAAAGTGTTAAAGGTTCTTGCCTACTTAGTGGTTACCTACACGTTCTATACTACAAAACAATACCAACATGGTGCAATTCATCATACACACTACAAAGTTTGATATAGTTTCTTTTACTCTGTCCTTGGCATTTTCTGTGTGTCCTTAGTCTCATGATGTAGTAATTTACAGGGGCACTATTGTGTTTTTATGTTATTTTAGTTGCTTTGAGTGTTTGCACCTAGCTAACCATACATATAGACCTAGGTTTTCCTTCCTTGGCAGCTTTTAATCATTTCAAGAATAGAATTATCAAGAGCATTCCTCTTTTTATTCCCATTTGGGAATCTCTCTAGAATTCTCATTGGAAAGTTTGGTTTGCATTAAAGTAAATTAGAACAAAAACTCCAAGGGACAATATTTCAAATACTCAGTAACATGGCACTGAACATGAAGATGAAGAACATTTTTAAAAAAAAGCCCACGCCTATACATGCAGATCAAAGAATCAAAGATGACAATGAGACAGATAAATAACCTATCCAATATTATTGCTGCCTAATGAAAAATGTGATTACCTTCTTGATTCCAATCATATTCAGCCTGTCGTCACTGCCAATTGCAAGGACAGCATCCACAACCATGGTTGCAAAGAACTCCTTTTCTCCACCAATAAGCTTTGAAGACAAAGTTGTAGCAGCACAATTTGCGAGTAAACGTTTCTTTTCTTGTAGACTTTTTCCTTCTATGCTACTGGCTAGTTCTTTGACCTTCTCAATTGCCTATTGAAAAATGTGATATCAAAGATGCACAAGTACAAGGCCTTTGACCATGTCAATAAAAAAGATAAAAGAAGAAGTAATATGTTCATGAAAAACACACCAAGTACGCTGCAGTGCGAAAACTCCGGATTAGATTTTGAGGGTGGACCCCGTCCTCAATAAAAGGCTTGGCCTCCTTCAGAAATTCCCCTGCAAGCAGAACCACAGTAGTAGTTCCATCACCAACCTGCACCACAACGACAATATGCACAAAGTCATTTGAATGACTAACTCAAGAGCCTCATAACAACTTCACAATAGACATCAACCATCAAGTGTTATATTGCACCCATAACAAATCAACAAGTAATATTCTCCACCCCACTTAATCCACGATTCAAATACCAATGGAGAAAGAAAGAGAAGGGGAAGGTAAATTACAAGTTTCCTTTCTTGCTCATCTTTTTCCTCTTTCCTTTACAAGTTTCCTTTCTTGCTCATCGTTCTCTTGGTTAATCATGCTCATGTTTTACTTTATCTTTCCTTCGACACGAACCAAAAATACTTTAACATCAATTTTCTACGATTGCGTATAATTTCCTCACTTCCTTTCCCGCCCTTTCTCTTCTTTTCTCCTCCTTCTCACAAGTTCCAAAGAGCCTAAGTTTGTTAGCATAAAACTCCAAACAATTGTCTCCCCTACAACATAGGTAAGTTAAATTAATTTATTTCATTTTGCAGAACTCTAAACCTTGGGAGGAGATAAGATAAACAACTCAGAGAAAACCAATGTTTGATGAAGCCCAATTTGAGTTACAAAAGTTAAATTCCACAAAAAATTCAAACCTAAAAATTAATATTATGTAGGATTTTGCAAGAGAGAGTTTAGCAGAATGTTTCTCAAACACATGCAATTTCAAAAGGAAATGTAAATGTTCAAAATACCCATCCACGTTGTCATTGTCACTATTTTCTCTAGAAAAACCTATATAGAAGTGTGTGTGTGTGTGCGCGCGCGTGTTTCATCCGGGACATCTACATGAAATACACCCTGCCACTTTGAAGCAAAAAAACATTTTCCCAATTCAAGACACGAGAGGAACTTATTTCTAAAATTCCCAATTCATCTACAGCAGCAAGGGTGTCAAATTCCCATAACACCAAAATAGAATTAGCATCAACCGTAACAGACAACAGCATGAAAGCAACTGATCCGCACTGTGAAAATACACGGATTAATTGCCTACAACACTTGCAGCAGCAAATAAAAGCAATAGTAATGTAATTATACCTCAGAATCCTGAGACTTGGCAATATCAACAAGGATCTTAGCAGCTGGGTGAACAATGTCAAGAAGTTTCATGATTGTGGCACCGTCATTCGAAATGGTGGTATTGCCTTTCTCATCATGGATCAGCTTGTCCATACCCCTTGGCCCAAGAGTGGTGCGCACGACATCTGCCACAGCCATGCACGCATTTATGTTGCTCACCAGTTGTGCCTTCCCTTGGGACGTGTCCGTCCCTTCCTTAAGCAATATGATCTGAGGTTGCTGTTATTTCCATTGCCGCCGATGCCACCACAACCAAAACAACAGTGGAATAAGAAAACTAAGGGTGTGTTCCACTAATTAAAGTAACTACTTATTTTTTGAATTGAAGGTGATGTATTACGAGAGAATGACATGTCTCGTAAAGCAGAAAATAAATATTTAAAAGATAAGGACCTTAGCGGAACGAGGTCTAAAACTCAGTAAACTTGAGGAATGAAAGGTCCCCATTGTACAAACTGTCGTCTGCTTGGTTGCCGAGAAAACAGAGCGTAACGGAAAAAAAATAAAAATGACACTTGGAAAAGTTTGTTCAGCGACATGTTCTGGTATTTCACCAACTGTAAAGTAGTGGGAACCATGAGAAATGAATTGAATTCTCACTTTGTCCCCGATGGATGGTCCATTTTCAGTAGTCGTGGAACTTTCGGATCAAAACAACGTACTTTCATAACTAATTTTTCAAGGTTCCCATACCGTTCAAAAGATCGCAAAAGTTTTAATTGCGAGCTTTTGAACATTAGTAAATACGTACTTGTAAATAGAAATTTATAGAAAGAGAGAGAGAGAGAGAGAGAGTACCATCATAGCCGTCATTGCGAGTGGCGGAGGGTGTAGAGAGAGAAGCGGGGATGTCGGATTCCGGCGAGGAATGAACGGCGGCGAGTAGATCGGTGAGGGCGGTGCAGGGGTTAGGGTTTTGGTCCCGCTGTTCAGCTCTTAGGTAATGTGTCTCTGTGCCCTTTTCTCGGCTCTTGTGGTTGATTCGAATTTTTGCTGAATTTATTTAGGCCCCTGAGGTTTCCCTATGAGCCAGATTCCCCCTTGAGGTCATGGAAATTACAACCCCTCCCCTGACGTTAAAAACACTTTACCCCTTCCCGTTAAGTGGACGTTACCTCTGTGAGTGGAATCTTGCTGACCTCATCCAAAAACCTCTGCTGAATCTGCTGATGGATACAAAGATTTTTATTAGGGTTTGTTATATACTTTTTCAGATTTGATTAGGGTTTGTTAAATCTGGACAGGATTGGGTAACTATCAAGGGTTTAGATTAATACTAGAAATTAATAAAATCTGTATATATATGTATATACTTCAGTTCGGTCGGGTTAGATTAAAAACTCCAAAAGCCAAACCCGAACCAAAAAATCCTAAACCGGAAAACTGAAACCGATCGGGCCATATGTGGGACCGACCGAACCCGACTAGCTTTTTTGGTCGGTATTTTTCGGTTGGTTCGGATTTTTGGTTTTCCATAACACTACAAGAGAGAGTAAAAGGGGTTTTCGGTTTTCCGTAACACCGCTACAAGAGAGAGTAAAAGGAGGCCGTATCCCAACTAGTTACCTTCCAACCAGTCCGGTCCAGTTTTGGATCATTTGTGAGCCATTCCCGAGTCCACGACAATGATCGAAACTAATCACTTTCTAGAGCTCGTCGAGAACAAGGACCATTCAAAAAATTACGTTTATCGGATATCGTTTGATATGATTTCGGCATTAAAGATGATTCTACTCAATCAAAATGAAGTGATTCAATTCCTACCAATTCATTTCCCAGCTAAAAACATATTTACATTGATTCAGCTAGAGACACTCCGAACTCTTCTAACTCAAAATGGAGTGATCAATCCAAAAACAAGAAATTCAGAATTGTGGACTACAATTTTGGTATCTCTCATTGAGTTCATGCTTATGAGCACTTCAAGCTACATGTGACATCAATGAAGGTCTCTTCTCTGCAAGGGATCGTAAGCCCGCCCATCGGATGATCGAATCCAAATTCTTCTTCAACGTTACTCAACAATTTCTGAAATAAAGGGTGTCTCAAATATTCAATTGGAACAACAAATCTCTTCTTCTCCTTTTCACCAACATAAACAGCTAGGTGGCCTTTTGGCACATCCAAAGCCATTGAAGTCGAGAAAACTCTTCCAATAACTTGCTTAGCTTGAAAGATACCCGGCAATCGAATACCCATGATTTTCCAAGGTCTTTTGTTCTAAGTGGATAAAAAGATCTAGAGAGTGAAATATAATCTCAAGATTATTTATGAAGACAAAGAGAAGCTAGCTTTGGTTGTGAGTTTCCATTGAAAGAACTTGGAATCTGTATATATATAGACTAGAGAGAGAGAGAGAGAGAGAGAGAGAGAGAGTGGTGAAGAGACCATTAGTTTAGGTACCAATCACATGGCTATGCTTCCTAACAAAAACACCATGTGGTGGTCTCGTGATTTAGTAGGGGGAAAACAGCTGAGGCCTACTTAAAGCCATCTGTCTAGGTGTCCGGTTGATGATCTAAACGTTTATCCAATTGACCAATTGGATCAAGGACTAAATTGTACAGACCAAAAATTCATGATGATTGATGCCCGTCCTGCATGTTGATTAGGCCAGCCATATGTGGCTATCATATTGAGAATTGTGGTGAATACTAACACAAAGGACAAACTAATTAAGGTTGTGGCTAAGAAGCATTTACGGACACACGATACAACACGAATTTGCGTGTACGGCATTTCTCATAAACGTAGGGAACATTTAGTATAGAACAACTTTATGTGTTACCGGTAGTTGATTGACATTTATATGGTAACAAATCCATTATTGGTATCAAACACACTAATGATGATATAAAGATCGTCTTAAATAGATTATTTGCTTTTGTATCATCCATGGCAATTTTTACCATATCTCAACATGCCTTTGCGTAATTCCAACAAAGAGATATACTAGAAAAAATGAAACGGGTATTCAGGAGTGTCCGAACGAGTCAACGTGAGGCTAGTAAATATTTCGTGCTCCTTCGATGGTTGGGACCTTTTGTCAACACCATGACCACCCAAGTTGGTTAGCTATTATGTTGGCACAAAGAATGCTTACTGACTTGCACAATGTCTAAATTAAATGGTTCTCTGCATAATGCTGACGTTTCTAAATTTCCAATTCACTTTGAGAAGGGTCTTTGGATGTAAACACCATGTTGGGTATCAAAACCTTCAATGATGTACTTGTTAATTTAAATCAAGGTGCAAAAATGTGAATATGGCCTTCAATAATGTTCTTGTTGCATGTCTAACATTTCAATATCTTTTTTTTTTTTTTTAGGCAATATACATCAGCGGGGGTTAGTGGAAGGTGTTAGTATTAGCACGGGTCCAGAGGCTATACACAGCCCTAACCCTCAAAGGGCATGCCCTCTGTGGGGTTCGAACCCAAGACTTTCCACAAAGAGAAGGCAGAGACTTATCAACTGCACCAAGCAGTGGTTGTCAACATTTCAATATCTTTTGGTTCTCTCATATATTGGATCACTTTCCTAATCATTCTATCTCACTTATTGGAACATTTCTTTCTGTTTTGTTCTTATGTTTCGATTTTGGCCATTGACTTGGTGGGTGTGTAATGGTTTAAACAAGCTACATTTGGTAATCAATGCCTACAAAAAAAAATGAATTGGCCAGGGTAGGCCTTGTTTGTTTCTAAATTTTACTTTGTTTTAACTTTGTTTTTCAATCATTACCCTATATCTTTTTTCAATCATTATTCTATTTCTTCAATTATTAATTTTATTCCTTTCTTTATCTCTCTCGACTCATTACCCCTCTCTCCAATCATTACCCTATTTTTCTCTCCACCTACTATCAAACCTAAATTACACAAAATTACCAAACTAACAAGGCCAATTATTTTTTACTTTTCGGTTTCGTTAATATTGTGATTTTGATCAAGTTCTGTTTCGTGGAGTTTTGGATGCATTAACTAATTTTTATTTGTTGTTTCTTTGGAAGGAAAACAATTCTTCAATTTTACAGGATGAACACAAGGGATGGTGATACTAAAAAGAAAGACATTTTTAGGAGCACGAAAAGTGATCGAAGGTTGGCACCATGGCAATAGCATCTACGACTTTCGCAACGGAGGTCACCATGGCAATAGCATCTACAATTGTGGATATTGACATATTTATACCCAGGGGTAGTCCTATGGTACACACCCTTTATTCGGAGGTGTACCGTACGCATCATGATTTTAAACCTTTGGATTTCAAAGTAAATAATCCAGACCACCCATTTCTTAAATCAATTAATAAAATAAAAAAATGGCTTAGCAGGTAACAGGTTGTTCTCTCTTCTTTGACTTTCTCTCTCTCTTCCTCATGTGTAAAATACTACAAATTATACAACATAACCACAATTGTTATGACAACACAAAAATTTGACACTTTCTTACCACAATGTGTCGTACCAAAAGAAATCGATCAAAAGATACTAGATACAAGATCAAAATATATCGTTGCACAATCAATAATTATTATACCCAAACAAGATACATGTCTAAAATATCACAAATTAAATATTGTATAACTTAACATCCTAACAGTCCTAATCGATCATTTAAAAAATACACTCACTAACGACATTTAGATTGTTCAGTCAATTTATATTTGGTATGAAACCTAGTCCTCTATTATAGTTGAATGTAATGTGGCCATGTGACTGTGACACAATAATGACGATCAAATCCGTTGAATTTTTTATGTTTGTTGATTAAGTCACCTACGTAATTTTTTGTCTCTATCAAGTTTAGGAAGCTCCATCATCGGCACGCAAATTGAATAATAGAATGATATTTTCCATCCAATTAAGTGTCTAGCTATAAGCCATCAACTTCATTCTTGGTACGAATGACTTAATTAATATTATGTAAAAGATAGACGATTTTGATAAAAAAAAATGCCTTACGTGGGGCTAAAATGGTGCATTATTATATTTTAATATTGTATTAAAATTGAACGACGAGATTTGTTGAAGTATGAAACTTCAAGGACTAACTATGTGATTTATTCTAAAAAATAATAACATTCTTTAAATAAAAAAAAAAGAACGAAGGGTTTAAGACTTGAACCCCAGATCTTTTAGATAAATGTCCAAACTCTAACACCTTATCACTATGGTACACAATTGAAAATTTGTAATTCTAAAGGCTATTAATTATATAATATTTTCTTGTATGTAAGGGCTTTATTTTCAGGCTGAAAATTTGAGAAGAGGCCTCAAATGACTCCATCCTAGTGCTGGGCCTACACTTGTAGATCAATATTATAGCCCATGTCATTGGTGTAAATCGAAATGTCGACTACAATAATTTTTTTTGAAAGAAAGTACAATGACAATAAATTTACAAAATTATTTAGATTTTACTTTCACGACCTAGTTTCAAGGACCACCATTAAATTTGGATTGGTACGCATAGGGTGAAGGTTTGACACCGATCCATGTGGCAAATATATAGTGCCAATTGTTAAGTGCACCGCCCTGAATATTGATAAGATTGGGTATTAATATAATTAAGTTCACCAATTAAAAAAAGGAGAGTAATTTTCACACTCTATTTTTTGATATTCACACTTATTTTTTTGTACTCCATTTTAGTGTTGAAATTGTATGCATTTGAGACAGTTGGATAATTATTTTTTTCGTGACCTCTCATTTTTCCACGAAGGAATTTTGATTTTTTGAATTAAATTTTGTAGAAAAATAATTTGATTTAGACTAATATTTTGAGAGGAAATTGTAGTTGTATTCAAAAATTTGGGTATAATACTTACTTTTTGGTGAATTTCTTGGATGAAAATTTTGTGCGAGAACTTCATTTTTAGTTTAAATTATTGAGGTATTGTGTAGGGACAAATAAGAATTTGAAAAAATAGTGTAGAGGGAATTGAAAATTAAGATAATATGGTGAAAATTTTAAAATTTGAAAAAATAATGTGGCGGGAATTGAAAATAATTAGTGGTATTGTATTTTGTCAATTATAACTATCGTTTACTGAACATTCTGATTGAATTTTTTTTATACGACACGTTGTGGATATGAAAACGCCAATTTATGGTGTTGTCATAACAAATGTGGTTATATTACTGAATTTGCGGTATGGTATTTTGCTAATAATAACTATCGTTAACTGAGCATTTCAATTGAATTTTTTTTATACGAAACGTTGTGGGTATGAAAACGTTAATTTATGGTATTGTCATAACAAATTTGGTTATATTACTGAATTTGAGGTATGATATTTTATTGATTATAACTATCGTTAATTGAACATTCTGATTGAATTTTTTTATACGAGACGTTGTGGGTATGAAAACGTCAATTTATGGTGTTGTCATAACAAATTTGGTTATATTACTGAATTTGTGGTATTTTAGACATGTGTTATTACAGAATATTTTAATTAATTTCCTTTGGTACGACACATTGTGGTAAGAAAACGTCAATTTATGGTATTGTCATAAAATTTGTGGTATTTAAATATGTTTTCTTTTGATATGACACATTGTGTTAAGAAAATGATAATTTTAGGTGTTGTCATAATAATTGTGGTTATTGTATAAAATTTGTGGCATTTTACAAATATTTTTGGCTTGGGTATAACAATTGTTGATTCTGGTACGACATATTTTGATTTTGTTACAGAATATCATACGAGTCAAAAAAAAATTGGTACGATTCATTGTGATAAGATAATGCCAATTTATGGTGTTGTTATAACATTTGTGGGTAACATTATTTAATTTTTGATATTGTACGTATATATTTGGTTAGGGTACAAATATTATGGATTTCAGTACGAATAATTATGGTTATATAATAACAATATTTTTTAATTATAGGTAACCTGCTAATGACCTGTTCAACAGGTAAATTTTAATGTACAAGTCGTAACTAGAATCATAAATATGCATTAGAAAACCAAAAATTGGCATAAGGAAAATCACAAATTGTCATAATTTAAGCATACGGTATACCCTGTGTACCATAGCTTCTTCCTATACCCAGTGGTCATCTTTATTTCTGCGAAAACCACACACAAATATATACATATTGACATATCACATCCACGTTACTTAAACAAAAATAGGATAAATTTCACGAATACCCCCTCTCGTATGAGAAATAACAATGAAATCTCATGTAACCAGTGCTTGTCAAATCGCCTTTGCAAACCTCAAACTGGATACAGCCAGGGGACTAGATTACGTAAACTTGGATGGATAGAGCTGTTTGATTAGCATAATTCAACTAACAATACGATTAAAGCTATTCCACTCAATCAAAATGAAGTGATTAATTCATACCAATTCATTTCCCAACTAAAAACATAGCTTTACATTGATCCAGCTAGAGACACTCCGAACTCTTCTATCTCAAAATGGAATGAATCCAAAAAGAAAAATATATATATCAAAATTGTGGACTAGAATTTTGGATTCTCTTTTGAGTTGATGCTTATCATGAGCAATTCAAGCTACATGTGACATCAATGAAGGTCTCTTCTCTGCAAGGGATTGTAAGCCCGCCCATCGAATGATTGAATCCAAATTCTTCTTCAGCTTTACTCAACAATTTCTGAAATGAAGGGTGCCTCAAATATGCAATTGGAACAACAAACCTCTTCTTCTCATTTTCGCCAACATAAACAGCTAGGTGGCCTTTTGGCACATCCAAAGCCATTGAGGTTGAGAAAACTCTTCCAATAACTTTCTTAGCTTGAAAGATCCCCGGCAATCGAACACCCATGATTTTCCAAGGTCTTTTGTTCTAAGTGGATAAAAAGATCCAAAAAGTGAAATGTGATCTCAAGATTGTTTATGAAGAAAAAGAGAAGCTTTGGTTGTGAGTTGCCATTGAAAGAACTTGGAATCTATATATAGAGAGAGAGCACAAGGGATACATGGTTAGGATTTTGAGATTGATTTTGTGGTGAAGTGACCATTGCATTAGGTATCACATGGCTATGCTTCCTAACAAAAAACACCATGTGGTGGTCTACTCAAGGCCATTTGTCTAACTAGCTAGGTGTCCGGTTGATGATATAAACGTTTACCCAATTGTCCAATTGGATCAAGGACTAAATAATACAGACCAAGAAATCATAATGATTGATACCCATCCTACATATTTGTTAGGCAACGCCATATTTGTTAGACACAACACGAACAAGCATGCACGACATTTCTCATAAATGTAGGGAACATATATTGTGTATAGAACAACTTTATGTTACCTGTAGTTGATGGACATTTATATGGTAACAAATCCATTGTCGGTACCAAACACATTAATGAAGATATAAAAGATCATCTTAAATAGATTATTTGCTTCTTCTTTTTTTACCATTCAGACATGGCGATTTTTACCGTGTCGTATTTCCAACAAAGAGTTACTCTGCATATACTAGAAAAAATCAAATGGGTATTCGGGCGTGTCCGAACGAGTCAACGTGAGGCTAGTAAATGTGTTGTGCTCCTCCGATGGGTGAAATTAAACCTTTTGTCAACACAATGACCACCCAAGTTGGCTAGCTGTGAATGCCCACTGCCTAACACAATGTCTAAATTAAATGATTCTCTGCATAATGCTGATGTTACTAAGAATCGAACTCACTTTGAGAATGGTCTTTGGATGTAAACAACATGTTGGGCATCAAAACCTTCAATGATGTTCTTGTTTAAATCAAGGTGTGCAGAAATGCGGATATGGCCTTCTCAAGTTGCTTGCTTTTTTCTTAGTTTGTGTCCCCAAAGTGGTAGGACACTATCTCTCACAACAAATAAACCAAAACCATGTGAATACCCTACCATTTCCTAAACCACTTGCCTTATTTTTCATTCATAGCTCTCCTCACTTTTATTTCCAAATTTAACAGATTGAAAATGTCTACATCCCTATATATACTCAAGGACTAGAAATAACATGTCATTTCAGAACAGTCCTCCACTTTGAAAAATAGTACAACATCCCACCTTTCATTTTGATTCAATTCAATTTCGACAACATTCCAAGGTCTTTTGGCTATTACAATTTCATTTTTTTACATGGGTATCCGATCAGCCACCATAACTCGGGCCAAACAAAAGCTCCAACGCTCCCTATCACCAGAAAACAGAACTCTCGATGTTCCAAAAGGCCATTTTACTGTCTACGTTGGAGAAAACCCTAAGCGTTTCGTCATCCCAGTATCTTACTTGAATCATTCCTTAGTCCAAGACTTGTTACATTGGGCTGAAGAAGAGTTCGTATTCAATCAACCGATGGGAGGTTTAACGATACCCTGCGGTAAAGATTACTTCATTAGCCTTACTTCTATGCTAAATGCTTCATAATTTTTGGTAGTCTCATCTTTGCTCTGGCATTCAAGTTTTTCTTTCTTTCTTTTTTCCTGTTTTCCTCCTTTTCTTAGCTTAAAAGGCTAACGCATGAGACTTTCAAGTTTGTCTCTTCAATATTGTAAAGTTGATTAGAGTTTAGAGATGCTTTCTTACAACTGTAATACCCTTGAAATTTTTAGTGCTATTCTTGTCTACTCAGATCCCAGGCTTCTTTTCTTTTTTTTCGGAAAATTTTTCGTATTTACTTTCTTTTACGAAAAAGTGAGTGTGAATATAAAAAATGAGAGTGTTAAAATCACTCCCCAAGAAAAAAATGCCGGTAATTTTTTTTGTCCCTTTTGGCTTTTTTTATTTTTATTTTTATGTGGCCCCCTTTTGCACTTTCGAGTACTTTTTCAACTTTCGGGACAACTTTTCTTTCTTTCTGGTTTCGCTCAGTGAGGTAAATCAAAAGTAGATGATTTTTTTACCAGAAACAGAAAATAATTGACAATAAACACAAAGATTCCAAGAAGAGAGGTTTATTTCGAAGAGAGATGTCAAGAGATCGAAGGCTTCGTAAGAAAATTAAAAATGGCGGCTTGTGAATTTAAACACAAAGAAGGGATTTGATCTCCATCATCTAGTAATCAAAATTTAAATTTGGAACCCCAAGGGGTTGGCGAAGTGGTTTAGGGATGAGAGTTAGGTGTGTACTCCATCCTAAGGTCTTAGATTCGATTTTCCTTACTAATAACTCTTGGGATTATCTCACCCTCATGCGTAAACAGCAATTAGTCTAAGGTGCATATAAATTGACCCGAGACACCTTGCATTTGGCTATGTTTGGTTTGGTTTGATGAAGTAGGAAGTGGAATAGAACGGTTATTCCTATGGAATGTCTACTCCAATGTTTGTTTGATTTCACTAAAAATTGAAGGAATAGTCATTCCACATGGAATTATTATTCATCCAAATAAAGGAATAGCTATTCCAATTGAAAAAAAGTAAAGAATTATAATTCCATTCCACCAATATCCCTTTTTCGAATTGTTAATGTCACTCGCATAATTACGAATGCCACTCCAAAATTTTCTATTCCATTCCACCATCCCTTCTTTGGGATGCTGCAAATTTCGTTATTGCTATTGATTCATAGCCACAACCAAACTTGGAAAGAGGAATGATTATTCCGACCTCAATTCCTCTTATTCCATTCCATTCTTAAATCCATTAATTCCTATTTCCATTCCATTCTATCTAACCAAACGCACCCTAGAAATTCAAGCATCGTAATTTACAAACTCAATAATTTGTACACTGTATAAATCATCTTTTTTTCCCCCAAAAGGGCCAAAACCACACACACGTTGTTTAGCATCCCGCGCATCCCACATTGGTAGAAACAAGGAAGCCTATCGGGCAGATAATGAATGTACTCTTTCATGCCCGGTAACTTGAACTTGAGCATCCGGGTCATGTTGTTAGGCCCAATAGCATTCAAGTTACCGGATCAATGGTTGATCTCCACGCAAGCTCTCGTAGAGACTATGAATCATCAAGGGGCCCAGCCAATATGCGCTGCGATGCCCCAGATATCCGCGGGCCACGCCCACACTCTGTTGATGATCCGTGCAGGACTAGAGCTATTGGCCCGGTAACTTGAGCTTAAGTTTTGGTAGTCGAAGAATGGTACGCAATGTTTTGGTGCCTGTTACGAGTGTTCTTGGCGTATGATACACAATTTTTTTTTTGGCTCATTCGTTAAGCATTTTTATGGTATTAGTTACGTATTTTTTAAAAATGAAGTTACAAATAGGAATGTACGGTACACCCCAAAATAGGTACACTTTTTGTTGGTTAGTTACATTTTTTTTTATCGTATTCATTATGAACTTTTTTTGGTAACCAAATCAAAACTTTTGGAGGTGTGTACCGAGAGACGGATTTAGGTTAAGGCATAGGAAGGCCACGGCCCCTGCGTGGTTTTGGGGTTTTTTATTAAGAAAATATTAATATTAATATTAGTAGTTTTTTTGTTGTTAAAAATACCTAGATATTATAGTTTGTATTGTACGTCATTTAAACATTTAAATTCTTTAAGAATGTATTCGTTTTGGGTCCCAAAATTGAATTTTACTCCATGCACACAGTCTCCCATAAGTTTTTCCTTCAATTATTAATCTCATATCTCTTTCAAGGGTAGTCCTATGGTACACACCCCTTATTAGGGGGTGTACCGTACGCACCATGATTTTAAGCCATTGGATTTCAAAGTGAATAATCCGAACCACCCATTTATTAAATCAATTAATAAAATAAAAAAAGGGCTTAGCAGGTAACAAGTTGTTCTCTCCTCCTTAATTTTCTCTCTCTCCCCCTCATATCTAAAATACTACAAATTATATAACATAACCATAATTGTTATGACAACACAAAAAATTGGCAATTTCTTACGATAATGTGTCGTACCAAAAGAAATTGATCAAAAGATACTAGATACAAGACCAAAATATGTCGTAACACAATCAATAATTATTATACCTCCTCATCGGCTCCCTAATTCAATAAAAAAAGAATATTTTCATCCGATTAATGGTCTAGCGATAAGCGATGAACTTCATTCTTGGTACATTTGATCGAATTCATATTCTATAAAAGATCGACGGGTCCGATCGAACAAAAATGGCTTACATGAGGCTCAGTTGGTGCATTATTAGATATTAATATGCATTTGGATACATTAAAAGTCTTTCGATTACGTAGTTGTCAATATCCGATAATCTCTAATTTTGGTGACAATGCTGAATATCGTATAACTTGACATCCTAACAGTCCTGATCGATCATTCTAAAAATACACTCACTAACGACATTTAGATTGTACATTCAATTTATATTTGATATGAAACCTAGTCATCTGTTGTAGTTGAATGTAAGGTAGCCATGTGATCGTGACACAATAATGACGATTAATTTGGGTATAGTTCTTACTTTTTGGTGAATTTCTTGGATGAAAAATTTGAGCGAGAACATCATTTTTACTTTAAATTATTGAGGCATTGTGTAGGGACAAATAAAAATTTGAAAAAATAGTGTGGAGGGAATCGAAAATTAAGATAATATGGTGGAAAGTTTAAAATTTAAAAAAATAATGTGGCAGGAAGTGAAAATAAATAGTGGTATGGTATTTTGCTGATTATAACTATCATTAACTTAACATTCCGAATTGAATTTTTTTTAATATGATACGTTGTGAGTATGAAAACGTCAATTTATGGTATTGTCATAACAAATTTGGTTATATTACTGAATTTGTGGTTTGATATTTTGCTGATTATAACTATCATTAACTAAACATTCCGATTGAATTTTTTTATACGACACGTTGTGAATATGAAAGCATCAATTTATGGTGTTATCATAACAAATTTAGTTATATTACAGAATTTGTGGTATGGTATTTTGCTCATTATAACTATCATTAATTGAACATTTAGATTGAATTTTTTTATACGACACGTTGTGGATATGAAAACGTCAATTTATGGTGTTGTCATAACAAATTTGGTTATATTACAGAATTTGTGGTTTGGTATTTTGCTGATAATAACTATAGTTAATTAAATATTCCGATTGAATTTTTTTTATATAATACGTTGTGGGTATGAAAACGTAAATTTATAGTGTTGTCATAACAAATTTGGTTCTATTACAGAATTTGTGGTTTGGTATTTTACTGATTATAACTATCGTTAATTGAACATTCCGATTGAATTTTTTTTATACAACACGTTGTGGGTATGAAAACGTCAATTTATGGTGTTGTCATAACAAATTTGGTTATGTTATTGAATTTGTGGTATTTTACAAATGTTTTTTGTTTAGGTATAACAATTGTTGATTCTGGTACGACATATTTTGATTTTATTACGAAATATCATACGTGTCAAAGAATTTTTGGTACGACTCATTGTGGTAAGATTATGCCAATTTATGGTGTTGTTATAATATTTGTGGGTAGCATTATTTAATTTGTGATATTGTACACATATATTTGGTTGGAGTACAAGTATTATGGTTTCTGGTACGAATAATTATGGTTTTATAATAACAATATTTTTTAATTATGGATAACTTACTAATGACCAGTTCAACAGGTAAATTTTAAAGTAAAAGTCGTACCTACAATCAAAATATGCATTAGAAAACCACAAATCGTCATAATAAAAATCACAAATTGTCATAACTTAGACATACGATATACCCTGTGTACCATAGCTTTCTCCCTCTTGGGTATTCTATCTCTTTTCACTCGTTACCCAAAAAACCTCCCTCAAAACCTAAACAGAACAAACTATTAGATTCTCAAACTTTGAAATTTCAAAATCTTATTCTTCATTGTTCGACTCCCGCATTTACGAAATCATTCGTCCCTGTGTGTACCATAGGATTCTCCCCGATTTCAGAACCTCTCCCATCACGGTTAGTCGCTAAGTGAGTGAGGAAGGAAGGAAAGAAAGTCCTTTCTCACCAAAACATCATGTAAAAATGGGTTTCCTTGCTTGTTTATGAACATTTTTGTTTCTGAACAAAACGGAAGAGAGGGTTGAGTTTCTTCAAGCAATTAATTAACCAATCCAGAAATCAAAACTATCTGAACTCTGGCCAAAAAGAGCAACATTAAATCTCCTTCTCAAGCAGCAACCGGAGAAGACGAATACAATCATTAGGAGAGCGATAGGGGATCATACTGTACACGATTATCCGAATGACATCCGTAATCGGCTTAACCATGAAGCTAGTTGCTCGTACTTTATATGATTGTTAATCGATGTAATGATGCAATCACAATGTTCTACATTAATCAACGATATTGTTACTCGTGAAGAATGATAAATGAGGATAATGACCAACTCGAAAAGTTTGGGGTTCGTGAATTTAAACACAAAGATGGGATTAATTTGACCTCCATCATCTAGTAATCAAAATTTAGAATTTGAACCCCTAGGAAGTGGTGTTGGCATGAGAGTTAGATGTTTGCTCCATTCTAAAATCTCATGTTCGATTTTTCTTACTAACAATTCTTGGGGTCAAATCACCCCCACGCCCCCACGCGTAAGCATATGAAACGGCTGTGAGAGGGGTTATAGGAATTAATCCAAGGTACGCACAAGTTGGCCCGAGACACCCTGCAGCATTAGGCTATGTTTGGTTTGATGGAATAGGGAGTGGAATAAAATGGTTATTTCTATGGAATGTCTATTCCGATGTTTGGTTGACTACAAATTAAAGGAATAGCCATTCCACATGAAGTTACTATTCATCCAAATAAAGGAACACATATTCCAATTGAAAAAGTAAAGAATTACAATTTTCCAAACCGACATCCCTTTTTGTATTGTTAATGTAACTCGCATAATTACTAATGTCACTCCAAATTTTGCTATTCCATTCCACCCTCCCTTCTTGGAGTGCTGCAAATTTCGTTATTGCTATTGATTCATCGCCACAACCAAACTTGGGAAGAGGATTGATTATTCCGATCTCAGTTCCTCTAATTCCATTCTATTCTTAAATCCATTCCATTCCATCCAACCAAATGCACCCTTAGAATTTGAGCATGGTAATTAACAGACTTGATAATTTGTGGTCTTATTTTATTTTTAGTTTTTTTGCCAAAATGGTAGAAGTTGTATTATATCATGAAACACCGAATACATTGAAGTTGGATATCATCCCAAAGAGAAGTAAATAACCAAACAAGAGGCCTAGCTACCCAAGATCACCCACTAGAGCCTCACAATAAGGCTTTGTCAGCTAATCGGCCATGACCGACCTCCAAACAGAGAGAGCAACACAAACCCTCAATTGCGACAAAGATAGCCCAAAGAACACCAAAAACCTCCCCCACAGGGGACGGAAAACTTCCATTAAAAGGAGAGAACCAAACCTAAAACAAACGAAACTAAAACGAGACATGAAAATTAATAATAATAAAAATACGCTTAACGGGGAAAGATCTTGTATGATAGATGTGTATACAGAAGTCTATCCTTTTTTTCTTTTTTTTTTCTTTTTTTAACTATTCTGATCGATAAAAATAAAAAGTCTTATCTTTTTTTCCCCGAGAGAAAACCACAAACGTATACGTTTCCCATCCCACATTGCTAGGAAAGGTATATTTACTCCGGCGTATATTGAACGGACTCCGTTATTCTAATAACTTGAACTTATGCAGATATATGTTCGAGTTATCGGGTCAATAGTTTCTCTCCACACAGTCTCTTGTAGAGACTATGAATCATCAAGGCGCCCAGCCAATGCCGCGCTGCAATGCCCCAGATCTCTGCGGGCCACGCCCATACTCTATTGAAGATTTGTGCAGGACTGGGGCTATTGGCCCGGTAACTTGAGCTTAAGTTTTGGTTAGTTGCGAATAGGGCAGCTGTAAATGAACTGCGCAGCTCACGAGCTCAGCTCGGCTCGAGCTCAAGTTCATGGCTGGACTCGTTTACAGCCCTAGTTGCGAAAGTTATCTTGAAAGTATATGGTACAAGTAGTCGAAGAATGGTACGCATGTTTTGGTGCCTATTACGAGTGTTTTTGGTGTATGATTGTAGACATTAAAATTTCGGCATGGCTAATCACCGTTCGATTAATCGAGATGAATAAATAATCTTAATTAATTAAAATCAAATGTTGGTCAAAGCCTACAAATTAATATTGGGCTCGCCAAAGAATGGGTTCAATTATTTAAAAGAGATGGGCAGAACCAAAATAAATTGGACCAACTTAATTAGTCTAACGGATCAAAGAATTGGGCTAACTTAATCAGCCAAATGGGTCAAGGAATTATACAAGTCCAAAGGTGTAGGCCCACTTTAAATAAATCCTTAAAAAAAAAGAGTTAAATAATAAATATATTATTTCTCTTTTAAAATTAAAATTATTTTCTTAAAAGAAGTGTGAAATCTTCTTACATATGAAATGAAATCAATCAAGCCAATCAAGAATTTTATTTTAACATCTTGTCATACTTAACTCTCCTCTCCTTAAGCCTATAAATAGAGGCTCATTTGAGAAAGAGAGGACCTTTTGCTTGACATTTCCACATAGCTCTCAAACACTCTTCAAGAATTCAAGCACTCTCAAACATGTTTGGCCAATAGAATTCAAGCACTCTCAAACATCTCTCAAGGCTTTTCAAAGGTCCCAAATCCTAATCTCAAAGTTCTTCTCAAATCCCTCTAAAGTTCTTGTGTAGTATCAACAATCACTCAAGCTACATGTCAATTAATTAACAACAACAGTCTACATGCCGAATCCTGCAAAGATTGCTCCTCAAACTCATCGTTTTGTCAAGATTAAGCTACTCAAACCCACAATCAAACTTCATTCTTCAAGCTTCTCAACTCAAAGATTTGAAGGAATTACCCACCGTTCCTCTCTTACAACAAGTTTCTGCAACCGTCAGATTGTAATTTCAATTGGAGATCAAATCAGAGGATTTTGTTCTTTATTTTGTGAAAGAGCATATTATAGAGAATTGTATCCCTTGTTCTTTTCAAATCAATAAAATCGTATTGTGTGCTTATTTTTCATGTTTTTTATTGCAGGGACTCGAATTTGTGTGTTACAATGATACACTTGTTTTTTTTGGCTCATTCATTACGACACTTTTATTGTATCAGTTAAATATTTTTTAAAGTTGAAGTTACAAATAGGGATGTACGGTAGACCCCAAAATAGTCACACTTTTTGTTGGTTAGTTGCGTCATTTATTGTATTAATTAATTATGAATTTTTCGGAGTGACTTGTGAATTTTTTTGGTGACCAAATCAAAATTTTTGGAGGTGTGTACCATAGGATTCTCCCCGTTTTCAGAACCTCTCCCAGTGAGGAAGGAAAGAAAGAAAGTCCTTTCTCACCAAAACATCGAGTAAAAATTGGTTTCTTAGCTTGTTTATAAACATTTTGTTTCTGACTAAAATATAAAACTTACATTCCGAATTGAGGGCTGAGTTTCTTCAAGCAATTAACCAAGCCAGAAATCAAAGTTATCTAAACTCAGGCCAAAAGAGCAACATTAATCTCCTTCTCGAGCAGCAACCGGAGAAGACGAATACAATTGTTAGGAGAGCGATAGGGGAGCATACCGTACACGATTATCTGAATCGCATCCGTAACCGAGCTTAACCATGAAGCTAGTTGCACGTACTTTATCATTGTTAATCATCATAATGAAGCAATCACAATGTTGTACATAAATCAACGATATTGTTACTCATAAAGAATGATGAATAAGACCGTTGATAATGACCAACTCGAAAAGTGGAGGTGGCATGGCCAAAATTCCATTGCTTTGTTTTTCCAGGGCCATATTCCTCGGTGAAGAACAACTGTCGTAAATGTACCGGAACAAAACACCTCTCTGTTTCGCAACATCTGAATTCTGCGCAAGAATTCTGAAGGGCTTCAGTATATTTTGCTCCTCCTCGCCTCCTATTGCTTCTCTACAGACTACTAACTTGAGTCAATCTCCGAGGATTCAGAAACAGGAAATGTGTATGTTGGCCATTAATCTGAGAACAGATTTCCAGTTCTAATGTTACGCTGCTGATCACTGATTCCTTTACCCAACCATGAACTGGATGAAAGGACTGATGGTGTTGCTACACCCAAACCTATTCCTCTCCAGCCGAAAGGATAAGCAAGTTTTGGCTGTAACCACTTTTTCGTGACCACACCAAATATACGGATTTTCCCGTAGGATTCGTTCCCTTTGTAAGCTAGTCCCAGCCTCCTCAACATTGCTGCGACTGCCTGACCTATCCTGAGCACCAAGACAAATCACAGATTCACAACAAAATCGAAGCTCATTACATAATTCTTAGCGTTAGACCGGGAAAAATATATGGAAGGCGGTGAAATAATCTGATTCCTGAATGCCCGTAGTAGATATTACAAACTTGCAGTACATAAACAATCATGAAAATGGAGGTATCCTTTTCATCCTTTTCCTATACCAGCAATCGCAAACTATGCCCAAGAATAAAAAGCTTGAAATGAAAAGAGTAGGGTATATATGTTACGTTGAACCCTGTGTGTCTAATATTCCTGACCACTATCAATGCTCATTTACCAGCACAGATAGGACACACCTAATGTCTAAAACAAAATGGAGAGAAGAATACGAAGAACAATTGGAATTTTCCAGGTTTTACCATTAGAGAAAATCCTCATCCTCATCCCTTCACTGCTAACTGTTTTGTCTATTCCAAATTGTACTACCGAAATATGCAAGGGACTCTTAATTATAGCGGCAAAAGTATCAAACATAAACCCATGTGAGATCTGCTGCATTTCCAGAGGCATGTATGGTTCAAATCATCCATAATAAGGTCAGTTGCGAAAAGTAAGCGCATCTCACCTTCCTGCAACACTAATTACTTTCTCGCCCGCAGGAGACTGAATTTGTATACTCTCTGTAGGCAGTAAAATGACTATATTGGGCAACTTTGCACCTGCACAAAAATTGCAAAAGGAAAAACTGAAGGTGGAAGTCACAACCTTACCTTAAAACACACCGTGCCACCTACAACTTTTTCTACATTAGCCACTTAGCCCTGATATGACAGACAAATATTAAATGGCTTTAACTACTTGTTTCAGTTGTCCTGGTTTAAGTTATCCACGAATCCATCAATAGTAGTTTTTATGAAAAGAGGGAGGAGAGAACCAAGTTCTTTTAACGTGCACATGCAGTGCCTTTCCCCCAGTGGTAAAGTCATGTCTAACTAAAGGAAAGCAAAATTAGTGTTGATAGTGTTACCACTACCAGCAGCAAGCTGATTCTTGAGGCCCTTCAAAACTGTCAATAGGTATACCTGGCCAGTTATAGAGAAGAGTCAGCAAACAGGACAAAAAGATCCTCAGCAGCATGTCTTTTATGCATGAGAGAGAGAGAGAGAGATGATGATAGTCGCCAATTTTTATAAGCTATTATGTGTTTTAAGTTCTTGTCACCGCTGAATAAATGAACTCATGGCATGTGAAGCGAGCACAGAAGAAGAAACCCAATTATTCTAGAAAAAATCTGGGGCTAGAAGTTTCATATGTCGTTCTTAAAACTTACATTATAGCAAACATAGGGCCTAAGTTTATTGATATAAAGAGAGAAGCCCAATTCGCTATATGAACCAAGTTTATTGATATAAGTGACCAAGAAGTACCAAAATTTAAATCCTTCTTGTGGTTGTGGACATAAAGAAATACCATTGCCTTTAATACAATATAGCAGTCCAAGAAGAAGCGAAAACCAAAAATCTTACCTTAGCTGTATGGACATGTAACTCCGTTGCATCAATTACTATTGGAATTTCTTTGAAGGATACACATGGTATAATTCCACGAGAAGCAGCTTCCTGATGTCCAGTTATCTATCAGCTAATTTCTTCAAAAAAAAGCGTCCAGAAAACACAATCAATTAAGATAGATAGTCCTCTAACCTCGAACAATGAGAAAGCCCGGGGATCGTACTCTCCAAAACCATCGACCAATGAGTAAAGGGTTGACCTTTTAGGTGAATCGGTACTGACTCCTAGATTCTCGACTAGACTATTTCTCAAGGAAGCATCATGTGGAAGTTGCAAGCAACCCAAGACTTGTGAAAATATTTCCATAGTAGGTACTATACCAGCTAAAATTGTTTGTCTATAGACCTTTAAGGCCAATGATGCCCTGCAAATGGATTACGGATCACAAACCAAAAATTAGCAGGGAGACTAAATTATAAAAATAAGATATAAATTCAGACTTGAATAAAGAGAACTCCGAAAACTTAGCACATAGGAAGGAAAGAAAAAGCTTACTGAAACTATAATTAATGGAGTCTAAATTTCATATCATGGAAAAGTAACGAAGGTCATATCTTAGCAAAGTAACTAATTGCTGACACTTGAATTGGACCACCTTCATTCAGTATTTCTCATTCCTGATCCTAAGAAAGGATATTAATCTATGAGTGTTCTGAAACGTTTCAAAACTAGGGTACAACGTAGGACACAACTCAAATTCCAGAAGCAGCCAAACACCAGAACCTTTGGTCCTTCAGAGCGAAATAAGTGGCACATTGTCAAGAAACTCTATAACTTGCGAATTATTGAATTATTTTCTTCATCCTTGTAGTTTTCCTGTCTCTTTAGCTGTAATGTGTGAAGTGGGACATTAATGGAATTGATCTCAGGATCTATTAAGATTTACAACTTTGGCCATGAGATGTCCAATAAAAAGCAAATAATGTAGTAATCACTGAGATAAGAAAAAGATAACCTCTGCAATCACTCAAGTCATTATGTGGTATACTTTCTCCTTATTCAAAAACACAGGTGGAGCAGAATTTATTGTAGCTAGAAGAAACACCTACCATTTACTATCAATTTGAGGCCGTCCAGAGTTGAATGAAAAGATGGGCTCGCCAAGCGCATAAGCCTTCTCAAACCTCCGTGAGCACATAGCTGCAAGCAGAGTACAAAATTTAGACAAGAGAACATGAACAGTTATAGATAACAAAACTATAGGATCAAGCCAACAAAACGAAGCCAGTTCAGGAACCTTAAGTGAGAGAGTGAGACAAATAAAACTCCACATTTGTAAACATGCATGAATGTCCTTAGAACAGGCACAGTTGCATGAATCAATTCTTTCCCCAGCCATGCAAGCATTCAAGAAAACAAACAAATTAACTTTTACACATGAAAAATTCTGGTCCTTCCGGATGTCCATTTTCCGAATAAATAGCATGCATTGTTCTGGATACACTAAACGAAACAACAAGATTTTTCCTCTCTTATGGTGCTCATAACCGCGAGAGTTTAACGTGTGATCATGCTCTATATAGAACTGGACAGGCTTCGACTTTTAAAGTGCAGTTCAATAACCATTATCTGGTGGGTCAAAGCAGTTCAGCGACATTCAGTTAGTTAATGGTAAAAATATAGCTGAACACTAGACTTGATGCAATGATGAAAAAAAATTCCTTGGAAAGATGCAAAATGCCTAGACTCTCCCTTCTCTCTTCTTTCTCTCTCTAAACTTTTACCAGAGAAACCCTAGCCGCCGTTGTTTGCTTGGGGGAGGCGCCGCCTCCTCCCCCGGGTGCCTCTCTCTCTCTCTCTTCCTTTTTCTTTTCCCCTTCCTTTGCCGGCGCTCCTCTCCTCCGTGGGCTACTATTCCCCCCCTCCCTCTTCCCCTTCCCTCCTCCTTCCTCGGTCCTCCCCCCCAATAAGATCCTGCCGGATACTCTACTAGGTGTATCCCGTTCCGCCGGCCTTCTGGATCCCTTTGTGGACCGCCGTTCTACCTTGTTGGAGGTAGACGGTCTCTTGCCTAGTGGCTCTTTGGCCATTTCGGGTGGTGGATAGTGCAATTTTGCTAGGTTGTTGGTGGCGATGCTGTGAGTGGATATGGTGTGTTGGGACCGGGCGTGGCGGTAGAAGGGGCTGTCGTGTTCTGTATTCAGAGTTCATCTGTAGATGCTATATGGCTTGATTAATGAATTTGCTTCTTCCGTTGAAAAAAAAATCAACAAAAATGATGAATGAAGATCTATGGTATAAAGAACCAAAAACTAACATCCTCCACCTATGATACAAAGAGGGTGAAAAAGGGAGGGATTCAAAATCAAAGAAAAAACTTGCAATTCCTGAAAACTTTCTTTCCATTGGAGAATAACAGAGAAACAAACTGGTAGGGCAAACCTTTAATGCCTACCTATTAGACACCTGGACATAACAAGGTTAAGGGTGACACCATCCTTTTTGGCTTGAGAAAGGAGCCTGAGACCAATTTCCACATCATCCTTCCTAAACACGAGTTAAAAAAGAGAGAAAAATTCAAAGGTAGATTTATGCCAAAATGCCATCTGTTAATACAACTAGCGAAGAGGATAAATAAAACTAGAGCAATTACTTTTCACTTGCCACTACTAAAATGGAGTATGTAATGGTGTTTGGGCACAAGCCAATTCTCTCCATCTCGGATAAAACCTCCAGAGCCTTCTGCAGTTGATCTCCATCACCTGCAGTGGGATTATGTGATTTATCAAATTGTTTTGAATCAGACAAATGTAAGCAAAACTTCCATATGCAGTCTTAAATGCATCATTATCATTATCTAGCATCCCCCCTCATGTCCGACTATGTCTTGCACGTGGAGAAGCAAAATGTAAATAGAGAAGCAAAAGGCAGAGTGACTTGAACACAAGATCTCTGAAAAGTCAAACCCCGGATACTAGTCCCAAACTGTCCAAAAGATTTAGTCCCAAACTGTCCAAAAGATTAAGTAGATCGGAAATGGACCCATCAATTTATATCACGCAATGTCATTTATAGCTCACATATTCTGATACCATTTTTGGAACTATTACAGTGCAACATCTCTCCATGGCACATTTGATAAGTTTGTGTTCCATTTAATAGGATATATAACGTTTGGACAAACATATTTACAAAGAATATTTCTACAACAATATGCATGGGTTTCTTAAAAATACCAAATTAACATAGGACATGCTTCCAGAACCAAGAAGACCTACTTAACAAAAAGGGCGATTGATGTGAATGAACAGATATACACTTACACAAGGCAGTGATTAAGGCATTCATTGTTGAAACTGTTGGTCTCAGTTTAATGGACTTAATATCCTCATATAACTCCAGCGCCTTCTGCCAGTTTTTTGCCTGAGATGGATTCTGAATCTCATAAGTTCTACAACATGAGAAATTAAAGAAGATGAACTGGCCGTGTTCTTGTCTTTATCAACATGTCTACTTAAATATGGACCACCCATGTTAGTCACTAAACTTATCAAAATTTGACGTAGGTAACATACAAAAAGAAGGGCCACAACACAAATTATCAAAGTATATCCTATCTAATGATTATAATGTCTAATCTATAGACTACTAAAAGGAATCCTACCAAGTTGCTAACGATAAGAAATATCAATAACAACAAGAATTTTCTTTATTACTGCCAAAGACACGCATTTGACCAGAAATTATTTTTTGTATGCATTTGGCACTTGGGCATCACACTAAGCTTCCCAAGCAGACAACTGCGACCCCACCAGTTCTCTCTGCTAAGAAAACTCGATTTCGCTGAGTTAGGAGCTGGACCAAGAGCACCATTGAAGGATGACCTTGTTGAACCAACAAAGCTTCTTTAACTAGACAGAAGTACAGTATTCCTCGTCTTGCCATCGCATAAAGATTAAGTATTGCACATCCAACATGCACAACAGCATGACCCCACGTACATGGGCAACCCGAGGGTGTATGGATAAGCTTAAGAGGATGAATATAATACTATAATACACACAAAACAATGGAGCGTTTACTTCACCCAAACTTGAGGGCAAAAGAAGACGGTGTAAGTTACTA